>NC_136467.1:66014161-66304161 GCF_902686455.1 Sciurus vulgaris
TATAAAACCCTCTGTTCTTTTAACAGTGGGACAGGTATTTTAGTAAAAGAGATAGAAAAACACCTGAAATGAGGCCACTTCAGGACAGATATTTGCTGTACCAGCCTTTGAGGAAAGACATTGCTTTTCAGAGGAGTTATAAATTTGCTGTGAACAAGACAAGACCAGCACAAAGTTTTAAACCATTTCCTGTATACAAACTCTCAACAGGCATGCATGAAAACCAAATAACAACATTGAGAAAATCTGAACTAGCTACCTGAAAAGCATTACTTTTAGAGAAAGTGTTATTAAGAAAGAATAGGCCTTATTGTTACCTCTCAACTTCATCAGACACCAGGTCTAATGGCTTAGAGATTTTTAAATGGGTTTTATTTTCTCTGAGCATGTATCATCTCCTTTACCTACTCTGGCCCACCTCCCCTTACTCAGAAGGCTATCTCTTACTCATCATTTAAGACTTAGCTCAAAACTTTACATATAAGTTTTGCCTAACTCTTTTGTATCGCTACACATGGCAAGCACTAGCCTTTGGAAAGTGTCCTTCCTTTGGCACCTACCTGTAGCAAATAATACTGTCTATCCTCTTTATTGGTTTACTTTTCCAGTCTTCATTGTCTATATGCCCCCTCCCCAACATACATACCTCAACACACATTCAGTGATTAAATCACAAGGTCTTTTGAGACCAAAAGTGATATCAGTCTCTAGGCTCCATCATTCATATTCAGTACAATGTCTAATAATGGTAAACGAGTGCCTGCCTACTCACTGTCCCACAAATTACTCAGTGGGCAAGCAAGTAAATGGATGAATACATTCAATATGCAAAGAATTCTGCTACATTTTCTTTTTCTTCTCCTAGGTCTTTTTTTTTTTTTTTTTAAAGACAAATGCTGAACAAAAAGGATTTTTCAGACTCTACACAGATATTGTATCATTCTATTACTGAGCAAAGAGATTGAGTTGACAGATGACACAGAGAAAGCAAAACTACAGAAGTACTTTGCTTTTGTCTTTTTCTTCAAGGAGAATGACTTGCAAATCAGAAGGGGTAAAAATGATGAAGAGGTAAATGTGAGAAGACAGTAGGGAAGTCCTGAGATTTTTTTAAATGAATCAAATCTATATGCTGGGTGAATTTTATCCTACAAAACTGAAATAAGTTACAGATGGGACTGCAGAGCTCATCTGATAAACTCTGAAAAACTTTCTAGAAAACTGGAAATGGGAATGTTTTCTCTGCTCTTTAAAAAATGTAAAGGAAGTCAGGCACCATGGTGCACACCTATTATCTCATCAGTTTGGGAAACAGGCAGGAGGATTTCAAGTTTGAAATCAGTCTTAGCAACTTAGCAAGGCTCTAAGCAACTTGGTGAGACCCTGTCTCAAAATAAAAAAAAAAAAAAAAAAATTAGAAAGGCTGGGGATGTGGGTCAGTGGGTTCAATCCCTGGTACAAAAAATTTATGGAAACTAAAGTATGACATTGATACTGATAATGTTGCAGAAAAGTTTTCTACAAGTTATTTTCTCTGTCCTGGAAAAAGGAACTGACTGATGTTCACTACAAGTTAAAAAGTGTTCACCTAGAATAAATCATTTATTTAAGTTCTTTTTATCTTTTCTTTTTTTAATAAAACGATTATAACAAGATGAATGAGAAATTTGCTGTGAATGTTGAAAATATGAATTTCAGCAATTTTTGATCAAATCTGTTAATATTCCTTTGTTGTTAAGATGATGTGAACTATCTTGGTGATAAGACATTTGTTTTTTGGTTTGTTTTTTAATATTTGTTTAAGATGTTGATAGACCTTTATTTGATTCATTTATTTATATGTAGTGCTGAGAATCAAACCCAATGCCTCACACATGCTAGGCAAACTACCACTGAACCACAACCCCAGCCCTGTGATAAGACATTTGGATTGAATTGTATTTAGGTAAGCAGTTTTATAACTGGTCATATGACCATAACGGAAAGAATCACCTGACACATCACTGTTACCATAGAAGAATGGGTGACTATTAACCATATCTTATTTATTTAAATATATACATAGAAAGGTTAAGTACTGAATTTACAGATCAAAAATGGTGGGAAAGTTGGCTTTTATAACATATAGATTTTGAAAGTATATCAAAACTTTAGAAAAATTGTTCAAAAGTGCTTACGTAAAAATTAGTTGAAATAAACGTAAACTGAACAATGACACTGCAGAAAATAATATGTTTGTTTTCCATTTCCATGGAAAAAGTTGTAATATAGTGGAACACTTATTCTCCCTTCCTCATATTTGGCATGGCTTGCTCTTCCCTGGAGTAGCACTGCTTGTCTCTACCTCCAGTTTACTCCTGTTTATCCACACAGGAAGTGGGTGCCATTAGATTGGTGGGTGATATTCACTGGTACCACCATTCCATACCCCACCCCACTCAGTGAGTGGAGCTACTCAATAAAAATGCCATGATTTCTGAGGATTCCCTTCCTTGAGTCCAACTTTAGGTCAGTTTGATACAGCAATCCTGGCTTAATCTATTGTACTGCTCTGCAGATGAAATTTTTCCCCTTTGTCTTCCAGTGTCTAGGGTCTGTGAGTGGATGGTTGGCACAGTTGGCACAGTGTTGGCAAACTTAATGGTTCGGACAGTTACACCATCTCCTCTAAGCTTTATAGTAAAATAACTCACATAATGATATCCTTCTGTGTGATTCTGTTCATCTCACAATTGCTTACAAACCCCAATAGTAGGCAATTGCTATTTATCGATTATTAAATGGAAAACTGAGGGTTTAAAAGGACAAAAATCACTATTTCTAATGTGTACCATAGTACTAGAACCCACAATACTAGCTGCTTTCTTTTCATTATTCATTTGTTCTGTCTGGCCTTCTCACAATAGACAAGTTTCTCAAATGTCTATAAATAGAGTGAGCAAATAAAAAGATTGGTGAAAATTCTCCATATATAAGAACATTACTAGAATTTTCTCGTTTTAGATAAAAATTGATTTTAAACATTTATTTGGAAAGCAATAAGAACTTCAAGATAATCTGCTTACCAGCTGAAAAATGACTGAAGATTTATTCTCTAGAAAGAGTAAGACTGAAGTTCACTTGATTAGAGGTGCTGAGCTTGGGTGAAGAATACTCATATAATTATATATATAAGAATTTTCATCCTGAAATTCTTTTTAACTGGAAAAACCCAGATGTCAGTATATTTAGGCTTTTCCTTCAGAGAAATTCCTTTCAGTCTCTGCCTATATGGAATAATCCTGGTTGCTAGCATTTTGGGACTTAGTTGGAGAAAAAGGCTGAAGATTTCAACCTTCAGGATGAAAACTCTGACCAGTTGTGATTTCGCTGTGCTACTCTTGACCTTAACAGTTTAGTACACCTGAATCTGGTGAACCTCAGTTTCATTTTTTCCAGAGAATTACCTCCCAGTCATCTTCCAGTTGGTAAGGAGGGGAACATCTTGGGGTTCTAATCACTTTCTAAATAAACTTTTAACCACACTTTGAATAGTTAGGCCTGAGAGGATATCTGTTTCTTGGTGAGGCAGTTTTTGCTGCTTATCGATCCCCTGCTGTTTACCCCGTTTGTCTACTGTTTCACCTGCAGTCTGCCAGCCATATCTATGCCTTTTTTGAGTGCAGATTGCTCACTGTCAGGCGCCTATCATCCGCCATTTGCCTGCCTCTTGCCTGTTCATCGCCTGCCTTACACCTATCCATCATGCACCGCAAACTGATCGCTGGCCGCCAGTGGAGTGCCAGCTGCCTGCTGTTGCCTGGGAGTTCACTGTCACAGGACCTGCAGGTTTGATTACACGGGGCTGCCGCCATTTTGAGACAACAGCCAGGCCCCGTAGGACCCCTGGCCGGACTGACTGAACCCAGTCTCCAGGATCCCTCAGCCCACCCATCACTCCTTGCCTTTGGGGCCCTCACATCGCTGACTGCTCCCTGCAGCAAGGACCCCCAGACCAACTGACTGTGCCCTATCACCGGTACCCTAGACCGACTGATTGCACACAGCCTCCAGGATCCCTCAACCGCACCAAACACACCCGCCCTCAGGACCCCTGCCTGACCAACTGCACCCTGCCTCCAGGACCTCCAGCCGACCACGTCACTCCCCAAGCTGCATCTCCCCATTTGCCAACATATTTGGAAACCAGAGCGGCCATCTTGGATAATCCTGGAAGCCATAGCTCCGATCTTTAGGTGGGGCAAATCCCATCCTGAGATGCCTGCTGGAGGCTTGAAGCTCATTGTCAGGTACCTCTCATGCATCAGGCTACTGAAGACCGGAAAGTTTGAATACTATATGACTGATATACTATAGATTTTCTTTTTTTCTCCTTATGGAACAATTTTAAGTTTTTATTTCTTTACTTTTTTTGCTCTCTTTACCTTTTGTTTACCTGTTCCCTCGGAGTCTCTTTCTCCCTTTTTGCATGCTAACATCCAATTTCTTTTGATTATACTCTCACCCTTTCTATTATCTAGAACTTCTGTATATTCTTTTCTTATCCCATTAACAGCTACATCCTACATCCCTCTGCATCCTCTTTGTCCTCCATTAGAAACTGCAGACCTTATTGCAAATCTGTTTGTTTTACTGAAGATAATATTTGAACTCATTCTGTTTATTATGACAATTTTGTTATTGTCCTCATAGGAGCTATTTGGTCTAGGATTGCATAGTGTCTGAATTGGGCACTGCTAATTTTGATCACCCCTTTAAGAAAACGTTTTGGAAACCTATAGGGCCACTATAAGCCTATAGGGGGAAATCTGTAATACCCCAGATCTGCACTGCTAGAGGGGAAGATACATGAACAACATGAAAAAACAAGGGAAGAAAATGATACAAACAAATCTAGATTCTATATTAATAGAATCCAATGACAGTATGGTAGAAGAAATGTCAGAAAAGGACTTCAGCTTATACAGGATTAAGATGACTCGCGAAGCAAAGGATGAGATAAGAGAGCAAATGCAGGCAATGAATGATAATACCAATAAGCTGAAATAGCAACTGCAGGAAGCAAAAGATCATTTCAATAAAAAGAAAGAGATTCTCAAAAAAAAAAAAAAAAAAAAAAAAACAAATGGAAATTCTTGAAATGAAGGAAACAATAAACCAAATAAAAACCTCAATGGAAAGCATCACCAAAAGGCTAGACCACTTGGAAGACAGAACCTCAGACAATGAAGACAAAATATTTAATCTTGAAAATAAAGTTGCCCAAACAGAGAAGATGGTAAGACATCATGGACAGAATCTCCAAGAACTATGGGACATCATGAAAAGACCAAATTTAAGAATTATTGGGATTGAGGTAGGCACAGAGATACAAACCAAAGGAATGAATAACCTATTCAATAAATAGATAGGCCTATCTTCATCCATGCTTTTAGAAATATCTGTCATTATCCACATTCTGAACCTACTGAGGATTTTTTCAGTCCTATGCAGATGAGGTTGCTTCTTGGCTTGTCCCACAGTTAATTTAGGACTCAGTTTTTCAGATCTGTTAAATCAGTTACAACTTTTCCATCTCCTTGTCAATTGTTGCCACTGTCTCTTTTCCATTTTCTTTGTTTCCATGCATTCCTGTCTTCTCCATTTCTTTACTATGATTATACTAAGGCTTTTATAACTGATCAAATGACCATACCCCAAAGTATGGTCATCAGAGATCATATACACAAAACTAATGCATGTGACCAGACTGACATCCTTAGTTGCTGTTTCTATTTTATACATTTGTTATATTCTTGTGACCTGAAGCAAGAGTGAAAACTTAATTCAATGACTAGGAATGATGATTGAGATTTATGCTTTGTCTTCTCCCCACTGAGCACAGAGCTTCCTATTTCTCTTAGTAATTCAACTATGATACTGTTAGTGTTACTATCATCTTTCAATCTATGAATATATGTAAATAAAATAAATTAATATCAAAATGAAAAATGTTATTTCCTTATTTATTTAGTACCTCTCTTTCTTATGAAATCAGGGTCTAGTGAAAATAGTTCCATTTCGTTCATTGAGGAATTATTTTTTAAAGCATTTAAAATGTCAATTATATTTATTGATACATGGAAACAGTTTTTATTTTGAATATAGTAATACTTTCATTGTTCATTTTATAGCTTCCTTCCATATACAGAATGTGATAGTGGTGTTTTTTTTTTATGGCAATGATATTAAAAATTCTTTTCAAAAAATATTTAGGTACAAAAGTGGAAAAGTTTAAGGAAAATTGTCAAGACTAAAGAAGTAGCATTCAAATATGGTAAAATCATGATGAAGATAAGAAAATGACTTTGGGAATGCTGGAATACAAGGTACTGTGGTTACTCAAGCTAACAGCATATTATTGGATGTGAAGTATCTATATTCAGGGATAATATCATACAGTGTCTGAAGGGAAATTGTGTATACAAAATAATACAAATACTAGTGTAAAATGAAGGAGATGAAAACCATCTTATTTTGGTACTCAGCCTAATTTTCTGCCTGTAGGAGTTACTCAAGTATTTGTTGCTTAAGAGGAGGAAAAGTAGAAGAAATAAATGAAGACTTTCAACCTAAAGAACAGAAGATGTAGGAGGGAAGGTGACTGCTGTCTTCAAAACTGTGAAATGAAGGACTTAGGCAAGTATTGAGGTATAGGCTTTAATTTGAGTACAGTTAGGGGGTTGTAAATTATGTAAAGACAAATTTTGGTTAAATTTTGAAAGAACATCATGAATTTTTACATCTAAAATAAATATGTGGTTTTGAAGTACGGAGTTATCAATCATTGGAATTGTTGGAGTAGTGACTAGAAAATGATACTACAGAGAGGTTGTCAAAGAAATAATCATATTCAGACAGTGGCTTGCTGTCAGAAGAATTTTTGGGAAATACTGGGAAATCAGGTTCTGGTACTCAATCCAAACCTACTGAGTTAATCTGGGTGCCAATAATCTCTCAGTGACCTTCCCACTCTTATCTGAATCCAGGATTGGGATGGACTTTTAGGAAAGGTACACAGGTATGCCCCAGCAATAAAGTTTCTGATTTTACCTGGATATGATCCCAAATCAACAACTTTTTGATATTTCTAATTCTCATCATTTATCTGTGATGAATAACTAGTCAATTTCACAGTCATAATCAAAATGTCAAAAATGAAATTTATTACTACATTATATTATCATATGGTTTTAAGTGATATGAAAGAAATAAATGAGGCTTTGTGTTAGGAGAGGTCATGGAAGGTCTTCCCAAGCAGGGGATACTAGAACTGAGTCCAGAAAGATAAGGAGATGGCCACACACATTACAGGCCAAACAGTGTCCAGGCAGGAATGAACAAATGAAAAGGCCCTCATCTTAGAGTTTTAGAAAACTGCTAAATGTCTCAAGTGTGGCAAGATCAAAGTGAGCATGAGGAAGTAGGGAATGAGCTTATGTCAGGAAGTAGTGGGGGACCCTGCTATAGGCCATGGCCTACAACAGATTATTGGTTCCCTCCTTTACTTCCCATTGGCTTTATGCACAATTTAGTTAGTACTGACATACACTTTTGTAATCCTCTTATTTGTTTTTTTGATCCAGTTGTATGAAAGGCTATAAGTACCTTAAAGTCAAAATTCATGTACTGCTAAATTAAATGCCTCTTATTCTACCACCTAAAACAATGCCAGTTATCTTAACAGATAATGAAGAGGTGCTCAGAATAGTGGTTAAATTAAAAACCTAAGAGAAACTAGATAAAGCATATTTTCTGTGCTGATCCAAGTTTAGGATGATCATTGCTGGCCTGAGATTTTGGCTAAAGTATCCTAATAATTAACATGATACATCATGATCATTGAGCTGATATTTTATCAATATTAATACACCATAAATAATATAATTTGGCTTTTAAGTCTGTTGATTTAATCCACCACAGAACTTAACACCATGGATCATTTTAATGGTTATGTAGGAAGGTTTGAGTACTCAGATTTTTATTACCCTTGTTCTTACTCACTCTATTATTTTATTTTATTTTACTTTATTTCAAATTCTACATATTTGACTCATGAGTAGACTCATACAGTATTTGTCATCCTGTCACTGGCCATTTCACTTATAATGTCCTTAAGGTTCATTCATATTGCCACATAATGGAAGACTCTCCTTCATTTTTCAGGTCAAATGATATTTCACTGTATGTAGATATTCTCTGTATTTATTCACTGATGAATATTTATCTCTATCATGGGAATGCTAATCTTTGAGATTATGATTTCAATTATTTGTGTTAAATACTCAGATGAAGCATATTATATTTTTTGAGGAATTTACATACTGTTTTCCAGCTGCACCATTTTGTACATCCATTAATAGTGTAAAAAGTTTCCAATTTTTCCACAGTCTCACCATTACTTGTTTATTTATTTTTTGTTCATAACAGCCATCTGACAAGTGTGAGGTGATAACTTACTCTGGTTTTGATTTGCATTTCCCTGATGATTAGTGATACTGAGTATTATTTCATGGGCCTCTTGGTCATTTATATTTTTTATTTTGGTAACTGTCTTCTGACTGCTCTGACTCAGGCTATGTCAGGGGATAACTGTAATCAATGGTACCAATTTGAAGTGGAATATGGAGTAAGGGAGACATTGAATAGAGGAATCTTGCCTCTGTCATACACAGTAACACTGCAAATTATTTAATTCCTTTAAGGTTACTTTCTTTATCTAGAAATTATACTTCTCTTTCAAGATTGAGATATAGTTAAAAGAAATTATGTTCACATAATATTAAGCAGTCTCTGGCATTTTTGGAGTACCATATAAATGTGAAATGCTACTATTTTCATAATTATAAAAAAATTACAGTATTTAAGCTTGACCTCAGGGGTTTATAAACCAAACGATTAAAATTTATACAAAGAACTAACAAATTTCTAGCAGCTCAAGAAAAATAGATAACTAGCAGGCAATAATACAGTAATTCATTTACATCATGTCAAAGATGACTGAAAATAAAACTTTATGGAAGAGCATATTTTTATAAAAAAAATCTTTGCTTCAGAGTTTTCTGATAAATATTCCTTTTGGCCTGAGAATTACATAGTTGATTTCTGCATGAAACTGAATATTTTTTGAAAGTTAGGGCTAAATTAGTTGAGTTATTTTTGCATGATGAAAGCGTGAAAACAAAACACCTTTTTTGCTAAAATATTATCTGGTCCTCGTTTCAGCCCAGAGGACTGAAAATACTATGAAATTAAAATTTCAAATGTGGGAAGGAAATTCTATAATATTTGGTAATTCTTGCCCCAAAATGTTCAAAGTTATTTTTGCTACAAAATCTGGAACTGAGAATGTACTTACCAATTTATTTCAACTCATACTGTTAGAAGCTGGCCCTGTCTATCTATGCAGGTTTGGAGGTGTATCTGAAGTCTTTCCTTTTTCTTTCGAGAAAGTTGAATAAACTGGTAAAAGAAAAAAGTCAAAACAGTTGTCTTGTAACACTTTTAAGATAAGCAATTGTAAATATTTTAAGGAAATAATAAATTTTGTACATTTTAAACCTGGACATCAGTATCCAAGGTAAAGGTGCACATGGTTAGAGATATTGTTAAGGCAGAAAAAAAGAATGTCATAATTTAACATACTTAAATAATTTTATGGCACCAAATAATTTTACCCTGAAATCTATAGAACAATAGGATCATAATGAGTTTTCTGTAACATGTGGGATAAGGAGTTAATGCTGCACTGGTGCTAGTTGAGAAATGCTACAGACTTTGCCATTGCCATCCTGGTATGTGGGATGGGCAGCAATGACCAGCTGGGTTTTCATATTAGAGGAAAATGCGCTTCATATGACTGAATGGGTTGGGCACTGAGGAATTGTGCTAATGTGGTTTCACTTGCTCTACTTTTCTATTTCCTTATTTAAGCATCTTAAATTTCAGTAGAACATGAATTTAGCATACATCTTGCATTTGATTAGATCACATTTTATGTTTTTTTATGCATTTTAATCCAAGTTTGGCTCTGTGAACCTTACCATCTGTCTGGAGTTGTCATTGCATTTATATTTAATTTTAATTTACCCCATTATATTTTTGACTATAAGTGGTTTTATTTTTGGCAACTTCCTCACCTAGTGTCTTCTCTCCCTCCCTCCAGTTTGCCACAATGCATCCTGAGAAGACCTTCTCAAGCATCAACTTGATTACATTTTTCCTACTTGAATCACATTGTCTTTATAAGTCCACATTCTTTAACTAGACTCTTAAGATCATGCATCAGTCCAACTCATTGCATATATTCTTGCAATTTCTTCTTTCGTATGCTATGCTTTTAAGTATCCCTTCTGATCCTCTAGTTATGGTCTCTTTCATCTCTGGGCTCTTCCCTTCTCCTAGATCATTTATCTCACACTCTACCTCAAGAAGTCCTACAAACTCCTTCGTTCTAGCTCACTAGGAATTTCTTCTAGGAACCCTTAAGTGCCAACTTTAACTTTTACCCATAATATGTAATACACGCCATTCCATGGATGAAAAGAATTATATAAGGTGGTGAAGAACTATGTGTCCCCTCTGAGACTAGGAGCTCCATGACAAAGCAGCTACTATCTACCTTATTTACCATTAGGTCCTTCACATTACTCTAGAGTCTGGGACATAATAGTGTCTTAATAAATATTTGATAAAGACCTGGACAAATGAATAAGAAAGAAAAATCTTAGAATATTCTATACATATATTATTTATCAATTTACTTATTAATATGTAGAACCCTCAAATTTTCTAAATATATAACTGAAATCAAAATTTTATGTTGACTACAATCTGTTCTGTATGTACAGCTTCTTGAACTGCTGTATTTTCTGGGCTAATGAATGGTAAGTGCCATAAAATTATCTCTAATCATAAGATGTTCTGTGTAATTTATTTACACATTGTTATCTGAGTTTCAGTTCTTTAACATAATGCTTCATTGCATCTAAAACAGTTATTGAGATATAAAAATCAATATTCCAATTAGAAGCTTATTACACATAAATCTACAAAATCGCAGAACTTCAAATCTGTGGCCTTATACCAATGCCTCTAGTAATCAGAAATTCAGTGGCTGCTAATCCCAAAATGAGAATTATAGTTTCAGTCATAGGTAAGGTCTTTGGAGATCTTCCCTATCCAACCCTGCTGATAACAAATGTTGACAGCTGCCAGTGTTTTCTCCTGGTAGAAAACAAAAATATTGCTTAACTGTGGTCCCAAAGAAAAAAATAATTATGAATTTTAGGATCATCGGGGAAGTCTCATGTTCAATGATTTCACATCTATGGGCATCAGATTTTCCCCACTCTTGTTAATATCATTGTCATCTTTGTGGTAGTTAGAAATGCAATACCATTCTAATGGGTGCCTGTTTGCATGATAGTCTTTAAAGAGTTTACACATTTAACAAATATTTACATGGTGTCCATTTTGTGATATATACTATGCTGAGAGTTGGGAATACAATAATGAACAAAACAAAAAAAATTAAAAAGTACATTATAGATTGTTGCAGAGGGCTACAGGAAATGAGGTGATGGGCTGGTATGTATCAAAAGGTATGATGTGGGAGTGAAATTTAAGGATGCTTGTCAGGAATGCCTCTCACAGGAGTTGATTTTTGATCTAAGAATCAGAGTAAGGAATCACTGAAATATCTGGAGAAACACATTTTGTGCACAGAAAATGGTGAGTGCAAAGTTCTTGGTGTGGAAAAGGGCATGATGTATTTAAAGTTAAGAAAGATGACTTATATGACTGGAGGAGTGTGTCAGAAGAATAAGGGCATGAATTAAACTTGGAAAGGCACTCAGAACTCAGATGCTACCGGGATTATGGGAATTTGGGTTTTATTCTGAAAACAAGGGAAACTCTGGAAAGTTTTTATGCAAAAAAATAACATTTGATTTAAATTTATAAAACTTCATTGTGGCTGCTGTATGGAAAATGGATAATAGAGGAGCAAGAATAAAAGCAGAGAGACCATGCAGAATGTCGTTTTTATAGGTCAGGTGAGAAATATGACAGTTAAGAAGATCAAATATATATTCTGGAGACAGAATTGATAGGAATTGTTCAAGGGCTGGGTGTGAGGACTGAGGCAAAGAGAAGAATCAAGGATGATTGTCAGGTTTTGTGATTTCAACAACTTGATAGAGAGTGGTCTCATTGCAATGAGAAAGCCTGGGGAAAGAACAGGCTCCAGGATAAAGGAAAGTTTAACAGATCCATGTTCATGTTGGATATATTCAGTTTAAAAGATACATGCAACCTTAAGACACTTGCTGATTCAAAGACAGACCACAGAGGAGAATCTTGGTAGGAAACAAGCAGGAAGTCAGGTAAGAAGTGCTTTGTGTCTGTAAGTGGGAGATACATTACTTGCTCACTGGTAGGGGATGTGTGCTTTGGATTGTATGTAATGTAAAAGTGACAGATTAACATCCATAATCCCTCAAGAACAGCATCTGCATTCACAAGCCCAAGATCAGAGGCTTGTAAAACTGTTGTGGTTGTGATATTTTCATCACTGGCTGAAGAATCCCTCTAAGGTCTCACTCTCTAAGTCATTAGTGAAATTTGATCTGAGATTCCTTCACTTATTCACCTCCTTAAAAAAAAATTTTTTTCTTCTAGTGCTATTCCAAAAAGATTGTCTATTGCCTTTTTAAATCATAGATCTATAGCAATATGTTTTTAAAAGAGCATCTGGTTTATTTCTCACTGAAAGCTCATGCTAAGAAGTGAGAAACATGGATCAAGTCAGCACCAAAGAGAGACTGTGAATGATTTACTTAATGATTGGAAAAACATATATTTTATTCAAATTATGTGAAACCATCACTAGTTATTAAAAAAAAAAAACTATGTTGTGCATTGAAGGGCAAAATTTGGAGAAATTTTTCTGCCCCCAATATTATATTTCTTCAAAGAAATTTTCCATGATAAAAAGTCAAGCTTATGACAGGGTATTCCTTTTGATTAAGTAATTTAAATTTTCACCTGGGTTTTCCACTTTCTTTTCCCCTATTAACCATGAGCCAGGATCTGTGCTTACTATTCCAAGGTAGGGCAAAGGCAGAATTTGCTTACAAACAATTTCCTCCCTGATACAGTTCAAAGTCTAAAGTTTACATCAGTTTTGCTAAGTATCCTGGAGAGACATCTGGGGTGGAAGAGAAAGAGACAGACAGACAGACCCTGGGAGCTGGGAGTGCTTGAAATAGGATGATCATATAAAATACAGTGCATTCAGTTAAATTTTGATTTCAGATAAATAATTCTTAATTTTTTAGAATAAATGTTTCAAATGTAACATGCAACAATATTAAAATGCCATTTGTTGTTTATTTGAAATGAAATATAATCACATGTCCTGTAGGTTTTTTTGTTGTTGTTTTTGCTGTTGAATATGACAACCCATAATGAAAGACACTTAAAGAGAGGAGGGACCTCCATATACAGCAGAGAAGGAGAAAGGTTGGAGCTTAGGCCCTATCTTCCCAATGCATGTCAGAGAATTGGAAAGAACTTTAAAGAGAATGTACAGATATAGTATCTGTGGGACACAATGTTTGATATGTATATTTATTAAATTTATACTTTTAGCAGTTGTAATATGGTTTCTTTAAACTTACAAGTATTTCTCACATAATGTTATAACATGTAATTTCATTGACAATAACTTGGTATAATATTTATATATGAAATGCCACTGGATATAGTTCATTTGTATATAATCTTTTACGTCTTAAACCTACAGGCAGCATTCTGTTGTCTTTGGGCATATACCATTATGAGCAAGTCTGATATAGGCCTGTTTTTTCTAACTTTGTAAGTAACCTATGTGTGCACCTATTTTCCCAATTTGTTCTTTCTCCTTGCAGTTATTGATATTCAATAGAACATGTCTAAATATTTGTGCTTTCTAGTTCTTCAGGATGACCCTGCTTCCTAGGCCTATTTTCCCCCAAATCTCTGCTTTTAAAGGGACTTTTCTTATACCATTAAATATACCATCAGACTCCCTCTCTCAGATGATTGCTCAATAAATGGAACTGTTTGCTTCTCTGCCTGTTCCAATAGCCAATGTTCTCTAAAACTCTTCTTTCGCAGGCTGCTACACTCCCTGAACATCAATTCATATGTTTTCTTCATTTGCCTTAACATTGAAACCTCCACGTGCCCGAGGTAGTCTAGGAACTCTAATTTACCACTGTGAACAGGGGTTACTTGTTTTTTATGCATATTTCTTGTTCTCTAAGTTGTCATAATAGAGACTATTGGCTCAAATTGGTTTGATGTCTATGAAGGGAACTAATTAAGTTCCTCTTCCCAGCAGAAAGTTCCAGTTAGGTAGTAAGAACAGAATGTCATCAGGAGTGCCATATTCATGTTTTCATCTTATATTTGTTGAATGAAAAAAAAAATGAGGAGGGATTGAATGAATGAATGAGGTTAGATGGCATCTAGCTCTGGCCTCAGAAGTCCTTATATTAGGTAATCCTATAAGGGGTAATCCGAGAAATAGGATACACATTTAATTGGCCTGACAATGGGAAGGATCACTGCAAAAGCTTGTTCCTACCTCATTAAAGCAAAGTTGATGAATGAGTTCCATTGAGCCTCTAAATAAAAGCAGTGGACAGAGCCAGCTCCTGCAGGACTTTCAAGTCAACCTGAACTTGCTTCCTCAAAGAAGAAAGTCTGTGTTCATGGTCTCTGAGTCCTAGGGATCCACTTTTTTTTTTTTTTTTTTTTTTTTTTTTTTTTTTTTTTTTTTTTTTTTTGAGTAGTAAATATCCCAGCCCTAAAAATGTTTGAGGAATTAATGGTGGTAGAACTCTAAGGAAAAGAGACATGAGATGTATCCAGTGGAAGTCAGGTGGCACCCCAATACACTGAGTTCAGAGGTGGATTAAGGGTGGGAATGATGGATTGTTTACCTCTGTGTGAAGATATTTCTCAAGGAAGAGGAAGACTGGAAGGGTTTGTTTTGGCAGATGTAAAATCATTTATCTCATCTTACTTTCTACAAGGAATTGAAAAAGTCAGAATCTGGAAACAGACACAGGGAAAAAATTCACTTCTGGGTGAAGAAAGTAAAGATTACAGAGAAGGAAGAAAGGCATTTTGGTCCAGCAATCAATGATAATTCCACACAAACCAAAGTAGGGGAAAAAAGCCAGCAACTGGTTCAAAAAATCTCAGAGAATTTAATTTTTTCCTCTCAAAATTTAGAAGTCAGCTCAATGGTCCTGAAAGGACTCTTGAGAACAATGGAAGAAAAAGAGTTAGAGTGGCCATTGAAAAGTGTGAGGTCTTCAGGGCTTGGAAGTTTTGAAAATGGTAGCATAGTGTTTTGGACTTTTCAGGCTCCTAGAAGTCCATGCTATCCATGCTATAGGAGCAAATAAGTTATATTGTTGAACCAGAAATATGTTGAATAACGTGATAGTCATCTGAGGCTGCCATGACAGATGACCACAAATTGGGTGGCTTAAAACAACAGAAAGCTATTCTTTCACAGTTCTGGAGGCCATAACTAAGTTTGATAATATCTGTGAAGACCTTTTTAACAAATTAGGTAGCATTCACAGGTTCCAGGAATTAGGAAGCAGACATACATTCTTGGGGGCCACCACTTAACTTGCCATAGGGAAAACGATGACTTATGATTCCTGACTGTATGTGGCAGGCCTTTTCTTCCTGTTGATTTTGCTTTCTCTAATGTAGTGAGGACATCTAGAAGTAAATCCTCCCATCTTCTACTCTGTTGGTTTCTATTTCTTTGTCACTGACCCTCATAAATCAGGTCAGCTTTTGTTCACCAAACTGATGATCTTAGATTTGGAGAGAGAGAATGGGAAGCCTTGCTGGAAAAGAATTCTACCTGGGTCTGAACATCTTCTTTAAGGCTATGACTGTATTTTCAAGGATACCTGTATTGTGAAGCCTCGGTGATAAAAAATAGTGTCTTTTTCTGGAGCTAAGGGAAAGATTGTTTGGTTTACAGTAAAATAAAGATGGCTCCCTTTGGGGCAAAGTTTGGGCAGGTTGACTTTCAGCCCTTATAAAAGCATGTGGGATATCTGGGCAGAGTGGTGCACATCTGTAACCCCATATCAGCTAATTGGGAAGTTGAGGTCAGCCTTGGAAACTTAGCAAGACCTGTAACAAAGTAGAAAATAAAAAGGGCTAAGAGGTAGCCCAGTGGTAAAGTGCCCCTGTGTTCCATCCCCAATCCCCAGTACAAAAACAAAACAAAACAAAAAACCCCAAAATTTGAAGAGGTGGTGACCAAAGCTTGAGTTTCCCCACCTGTGATGCACCTACAGCATCTTTGCCTTGCCCCGTGGGACTTGAGGGCAAGAGGAACTGATGGGACCATGAAGCTCTGCCATTCATCATGCAGTGAAATAGAAATTCTTTTGGCTGTAAGAGTTTTGTTTCTTCCACCAGCATCTATGATACCATAGCTGAATAACTTACTAGTTGCAGGTAGGGTAAAATTCTGGTCTGTTCAGCTTTTTAGTCTCTTTTAGGCTTTCTGGATTAAGATGAATTCATTTTCTTGGTTGTTTATCACAGAATCTAGACACCAAGGCCTTATCCAGTGATTAAAATGCTATTTCTGGTACTCAGTTAATTATCATTGCTATGCGTGTGCATTTCCTATTAGAATTCCAGGGAAAGAAAGGGTTAGTGGTAGGGTTTTAGATAGCGACATCTGTATAACTGTGTGATTTGAGTTGGGAGAGTGGGCAGAAAATTAATTATAGTAAGTTTAATGGTAACAGAGAATTTGTGAAGCATAAATGAAAGTATGCATATGTATGGATGGGTTTATTGCAACTTGGTTATAATAGTGGAAATATGGAGACAACCTGAATATCCACCAAGTGAGTTGAAAAAGATATTGTTTATCCATGCTATGGAATATTATGCAGCTATTAAAAAGAAAAGAACAAATCTGTATATTTGGTCTCAGAAGATATTTACAGTATTATCAAATAAAAAGAAAAGAGTATAATAAAACAATCATCCTAGCCTTTTTATGTGCATTGAACTGGAAGTACTACTTTTTTCATTTGAGGCCATGCTGATTCTGAATTTTTCTTCTAAATCTACCTTATGTTGTAAGAATATATTCCTTATTGTTCAAATTCCATACTACTGTCCTAAACCCTCAGTGCTGAGTTGGTCATCTGTGCTATCTGGTATGACAGACTCCACTGTTCTACCCACTTCTTATTGGCTTCCTTCATTCTGATAAACCAAGAACCTCATATCATATGGTTCCTTAACCTCCAAGCAGTGGGCATCAGTATCAGATGAAGAACCTCAAACTTAACTGAAAGCAGTCTTCCTACCTGTCACTTTCCAGTGGAAAAATTTCTTTCCTCAGTAGTATCTGGCTTAAACTAATGTTCCCCAACTTTTCCTGGAAACAGTTAAATAAGAGGTAGCCACCCTAGAGGGTAATCTTACGTCTAAGGGAAGACGTCATCCTGCTGAACTGTCTCCCAAGTCCAAGGATGTTCACCTCCTACAAAATGATGGAGAAGCATAAAGATAGCCTAGGAACTACAGGCGGGGTGCAGGATATGACATTCCTTCCTTGGTACTGTATTTCCCTGACTAACATTAGACCCTCAGGATTAAAAGACTAAGGCTCAAAACAGATTCAAGAAATCCATCTCAAGTGTCTTCCCAGATCCTCTGAACAGAGATTAAATTAGATTCTGAGTAACCCTGATGCTGAATTTAGTGCTTACTCATCACTTCAGAGGAAACCAAAATCACAAAGGAACTAGTCTTCCATTAAAAAAAGGACACATGGTTAGGCGATTTTGTTCTAGTAAATTTTCTGGAAGAAGTAAAGCCTGGAAAACTCTCTATTTCCCACAGGAATGTGAAATAATAGAAACTTAACATATAATAAGATGTTAACTCATCAATTTTGTAGTGTAGATTTAGTGATTAATTTATCTGAAAGTAGTTAGAATCATGCATCTCCATATCTGGTCACGTATTTATACAAGTTGTTAGAGAACTTGCCTTTATTAAATAATACATTATTTTCATACATACTGAGAATCATTTGTCTTTGACCCAAAAAAACTCCATAAGTTCTGTTTTTTTTTTTTTTTCTTTCTTTCTTCTTCCTGTCTCTTCCTCATTATTCTCCTAGAGTAAAGAGAGGAAAGATATCTCTCTTGTGAGATGAGCCCCCAGGTCATTTCTGTAGCCCTTCCTACGTGGGAGAAGGAAGAAAAAGGAAGACACAGTATTCTTTTTAGCAGTTGGAGGAGCCAGGATATCGAGATGGCAGTAAGAAAATGGGGATAGAGTCATGTTCACACCTTTCCAAATATAAGCTCCTTTGTATATCAAATAAGCATGTGTACTTTTTAGAGCCCATTTTTTCAAAACTCTACCCACTGAAGAGCTTCTCTGTCTTCTCCGGGTAGGTTGAGAGAGAAGGGAAACTGTAGCAGTTCTGAAACTTAGCTGTGCATTGCAATCTCTAGGAGAACTTCAAGAATATTGATGGCTATGTCCTTCCTTTTTGCCCTCAAATACAGTGATTTTTAGTTGGTCTGAAGTATATATTGGTTTTTGGAATTTATAAATCCCCAAGTAATTTTAATGAACTTTGGTAATTGCTGCTATAGTGCTATCTAACCAGTGGCCAGAAAACATCAAAATCACTGGGGAAGGTTAAAAGAATACATATGGCTGAGCATATGTCTCAGATCTCCTGAGTTAGAACCTCCTGGTGAAAGGTTTGAGCTCCTCCATTGATTTCTGTGCACCCCTATTCAAGAACTGCTGCAGACAGCAGTGATTATGGGTAACAGCATCTTCATTAGCATGGCTATTACCTGAATAAATAGACTGTAACAAATGCCTGGAGCACCTTCTTTCCTCTTTCTAGGATTCCATGCCTCACACCCTCTTTTACATTTTGAACCAAATATAATTCATTGCTTAAATGCTTTCATTTAAAACTCACAGCCACCTGACTATTTTCTACTCTGTGTTCCCTTAGGACATGATCCTCTTCTGGTAGTTCTGTGCTGCCTCCACCTTAACATACTTCCTGTGTGCATGCACAAATTCCAGCTTAATTGGAAGCTTCCCAAGGGCAAAGTGTTGATAGTATATTTAGTTTAGATTCCTTGTTACCCTACCTGTTATCGAAGAAAATGGATATTACAGGGCACAATATGGACATCATACATCCATTTACACAAGTGATGTAAATGTAACTGAAAAGTAAATAGAAAAAATATGTTTGATTGTATGTAATTCTGAAAGAAAATGTGAAATGGGTAAGTCATGTTGTGGTTGTCTGGTGTCTATATTGTGATTCAAATTTTGTAAAGAACTTTCAAATTCACCAACTTATGCTCCTGTGATACAAGAGGAAGACAAGGTCATTTTGTAAGTGTGTAAAGATGAGGCCAGGGTTAGGGTGACTGCCCTCACTCATTACCTCTCCAATCTTCATCTCTCATTGATTCCTAAATCTCATGCTTAAACCGCAGATTTAGATATCACATTCCCCCACTTAGCAACCTTCTATTTCTTAATGAAAATTTTTTAAAAAAGCACTTGGGTTCTCTGATAGTCTTCCTATAACCTAGCTTTCTAACATCAGCTCTTCATTAATCTTATATCTAGACAGTCAGAACTGTTCACTGTTCCCTCAACACATTAGGCACATTCACCTCTGTGTCTCTGTCCAATTCCATGGGTCTGTGTTCTCAGCTCAAATGACCTCCTCCATTGCATCCTCACCATCTTCATTGTCCAAAGCCTCTCTTCCAAGAAAGACCTAGTGAAAGAATTTTTTTTTTTTTTTTGGTCAATCTTCTAATCTTCAGCTTCTGATCTGGATGATTCATCTATATGTTCTTCTCTACTTGAATTTACTTTTTTAATTGTGGTAAAATGCACATAAAATTTATCATCCTAAACATTTTAAGTGTGCTGTTCAGTTGTATCACACACATTCACCATGTTGCACAACCACCACCACAAAGTATTTCCATAATATTTTCATCTTGTGAAACCAAAACTCCATAAGCATTAAACAATATCACACATTCCTGTCTACTCTCTTACTGGCTACCATAATTCTACTTTTTAATGATTGTGATTGTGATCGCGACTACTCTATGTACCTCATATGAGTGAATTTATACAGTAGTTATATTTGTTTAATTAGCTTATGCCAATTAGCATAATGTCCCCAAGTTTCACTCATGATGTCGTGCATTGCAGATATTCCTTCCTTCTTGAGGCTGAATACTATCTATTGACTATTAGTGTATCTACATAAACATTTTTCTTATTCTTTCATTCATCAATGGACACTAGGATAGCTTCCATATTTTAGGTGTTGTGAATAACACTGTTATGAACATGGGTGTACATGTATTTTTTCCAGACCCTTCTTTTAATTCTTTTGGGTATATACCCATAACTGGATATGTCGGATCTTATATAATTCTAGTTTTAATTTTTTTGAGGAAACACCATACTGTTTTCCATGGCAACTGTGCCATTTTGCATTCCCACCAACACCACAACACATAAAACCACAAGAATTTCAATTTCTACATACTCTTACTAATGTGTTATTTTCTATTTTTTAAACAGTAGTCATCCTAACATGTATAAGGTAGTATTTCATTGTAATTTTGATTTGCACTTCCCTAATGATTAGTGATGTTGAACATTTATTTATTCCTGTGTTTATTAACCATTTGTACCTTTTCTTTGGAGAAATAAGTCCTCAACCTATGTTTGAGTTGATTTTGCTCTTGTTGTTGTTGAGTTTTAGGAACTTTTTATGTATTTTGGAGGTCAAAGACCTGAGGGTTAGACTTAAAACTATGAAAATCTTAGGAGAAAACAAAAAAGAAAAGCTTTATGGTACTGAATTTGGCAGTGATTTCTTGCATATGACACTAACGGCTCAATTAGCAAAAACAAAAATAGATACATTTGTGCATCAAGAGTCACTATCAACAGAATGTGAGAGAATATTTGTATAACATATATTTGATAAATGATTAATATATGCTTTTTGGCTCAAATTCTTGAAATAGGGTAGTCATAAATATTTATACAAACTCATTTTTTCTTTGCTATTTGCCACCACATACTTGAACATAGATGAGGCTACATCATTCTGGTTGAGTTATAGAAGAATTATGTATCCCATAGTGAGTTACAATTGACGACTTCTAAAGTTTTAACTCCATATTGAATAACTATTTCCAAATTTATTAAGAAGGAGTTACATAAAAATTCCTTAACTCAAAATATTTCTGAAAGCTATATATTTTAATTGTGAAAGAAACTTGTACATCACACATGCAAGACAACTAACTCCCTCTTTCATAGTCATACCCTTGAGACACATGAGTACATCAAAAATATATCTGAGTCAAATTTTAATCAGTAAAATGTATTGAATACAGTTAAAATATGTAGAATTCTTTATGCACAATTTCATTTTTTACCTTTCTAATAAAACATCAATTTTTCCTATTAGTTATAAATCAACTTCACAATTTAGAAACCTAAGGCTTAGTTAAAAAATTATGCTGTTTTTGTTAAGAGTGAATCAGGAGGAAGTATTTTGATAATTTTTTATTAAAAATCACTATAAGTGCATTTCTTAAAAAAACATTAATTAATATGCAAAGTGATTTTACTAGGAGAAAAAGAATTTTTTGTCTTCCTGGATACTCTATTTTTGACAACACTTCATTATTAAAATAAGGGGAAATAATAGAAATTGTAATATCTCACAAACTAATATGAAGTAATTTTGATTAAATCTCTTCTAATAATGATTCATAACTATGTTCTTACTATATAGAATTTAACTGAATTGCAAATGTGAAATAAAAAACTCAACCATAAAATATAGATAGAATCTCAACAGAATTCAACATTGATTTTTTTTTAATTTCCCAAATTTCCATTAGTGATATGCAAAATCATAAATTAATCTTGTTTTAGTACTAGATCTTGAAATATGTCAAACCCCCTTCATTTGAGATGTCTACTCCAGTTTTAAGTTTGAAATTTCAATAATTAATATTTTCCAACTTCACTGGGAAGTATTTGAGGATGGCTCAAAATATCTGTAAAATAGCAGCACCACCATCAATAATAATAAACAACTAGTAGGGAGTAAATTCTTTTAATAACATTTCTCATTCTTCAAAAAGAAAAAAAATGGCAAAATCTAAGTGGAACTGAAAGTAAAAGAAAAAATAAGTAATATTCTTTTTTTTTAAACTTTGGTACAAGAACTAAATGTCTAACTACTCTCACCAATGCCAAGTGTTAATTTTATTGAGAAACTGTAGTATGCCAAACATCAGTTCTCCTAAGAATTTTTATTGAATCCACAGTTTAGGATCACATCACATATTAGCAACACCATTATTTAATCATACCATTTGAAAACTTAGACAAATATATTTTTGGTATCCAATATATAAAACTGTATGCTTGAAATGGGTGAAATATCTTCACCATTAACCAGTTTACCAAGAGTGAAGGCAGAAAGAAAGTCATTTGGGTAGTTATTCTGACTTGAGGTCATGGCATTTCTTAACCAAACTTGGGATATATCACAATTCCCAGTTTTTCGCTTTGATTACCTTTCCCCAGTGAAAATACATTCAAAAGAAAAAGAAGATCGAGATTGAGAAAAATGCCTCCAGAGTCCATTTATAATATATCACTGTTTAGAAATCCAAAAATGGTCAGTCTAGGGTTTGTCAACATGACCATGAATGAGAAAACAAATGTAGTTTTGGTCCATAAAATTGTATCAATATCAATTAGTCCCATGAATATAGTTGCAAAGAGAAGTGAATTTTTGTATTTTATTTCTTCTCCACATGGAGATATTTTCTTTTAATTCAGGTAGTCCAAATTTTTCATATTAATGGAATTCCCCTATAGCTTAAATGAATCATTGTTATGGGATTTGTTTTAATCAGCTTTTTTGCTGCTGTGACCAAAAGGCCTAAAAAGAACAATTAGAGGAAGAAACATTTACCTGGGTGGGGGGTCATGGTTTCAGAAGTCTTAGTCACATTCTATCTGCCTATAGTTGCCACTAAGTTAATCCCCATCAGGGGATCAATGCTCTGATTAGGCTAAACCTATTTAACTCAATCATTTCACATCTAAACTTTCTTCCATTTCTCACGCATAAACTTTTGGGAGTCATCTCACATCTAAACCATAATAGGATGATATACCAATGTATAAGATGACAATTGTTACACACTATAGAACATTTTATAATGGAAATTTTCACACATACGCAAAAAAGTGGGAAGTTTTAGTGAATCATTTATCTATCACTTAGTTTCACAGCATTATTAATATTTTTCCAATTTAATTTTATCTACATCCATCCTCCTTATTCTAGAGTTTATTGAAGCAATTTTCGGATATCATGTGTTTTACCTATTAAAAAAAAAAAAAAAAAAAAAAAAAACTCCAGGGTGCATCTCTACTTATAAGTGTATTTCCTCCTAATTAATTGTCACAGTGATGTCTGGTCGTAGTCAATTTGCTTGAATTATGAATCCATGAAGGTTACATATGACCATACATTGCTTTTAGATGATAACTCCTGCATTCTCAATGGAGTTAATTCTTCCCACAAAGAGGGAAAGTCAAAAGGCCACCATACAAAGTAATGTATGATACGTATAGTCTTCTCAACAAAGAGGAATAACTGCTTCTCTATGACTTCACTGACAGAATAAAATTATTACTTTTGTCAATCTGATAAGCAAAAAATGATAGATTAGTATAGTTTAATTTACATTTCTCTTATTATGATGAAGATGAGCATTTTTCATGCTAAAGCATTGTTTGCATTTATTTTTCTGTATTTATCCATGACTTTTGCCAGTTTCTATTGAGCTTTTGGCATTTTTCCTTTTGTTCTTTTTTGTTTTGTTTTGTTTTGTTTTGTTTAATAGAAAGTGCTAGTGCTTTTAACCCTAGCTTGGACTCCAGTGGGAGTGGTCACTGGGAAATTATTTACCATGTTGAGAGATTGATTCACAATAAAATTAGTGATTTCATTTTTATAATTACTTGTTTGTAGTTTCAGTGGTAGTATATAATCCTCAAATCATTTTATCTACTTTAGCAGTGAATGAAATTGTGTAAATGGAAATCTAGGTGAAGAATCAATCAGGGAAAAGCTGATAATATAAAAGTATATTATTTTTTAACCTTTGGAATAGCCTCCCATGGAAGTGAGGGAAGCCCATCTGTATCCTCATTTCACATCAAACTCTCATGCACTGAAGCTAATTTGTGAATGTAAATCACTTGGGAAATACAGGGCAATAGTAATGTAAAATAAAAATGCATATTTTGATTATTTGATGCAGGAAACATAGATGTAGGAACCTAAATTGAATAATTCCATAACCATAATTACAGCTTCCCAAGCACAATGCTGTTTATTAGGTAACTCTACCTTTTTGTTATAATAAAGCCAGACTTTCTCCTTTGCCTTAAGGAGGACACAAATTACAAGACTCCTGACCTCCAACCAGTTGAATCCATTAACATAACTGTGCTCAAAGGCCACACCAAAGATACAGAAAGTAAAACAAAAATGACTGAAACTGAGGAAAAAGCTCTGTTATATCTGCTCAGGGACACAGTAGGAATTTATAAATTGTAGTTCTAGGATAGTTCCATTTTACCCACAACAGAAATGAAAGGATGAAAATTAATACTTTGTATATCCTAGATACAGAAATTCCAGATTATTTTCTTTTATTTTCCCATTTTGACTGCTGTTGTGAGCAGACCTAAGCTAATTAAGTTATACAAACTTATTAGGTTGTTTTTAGCATATTGTGAAAGGTACAAAGCATTCAAAGTAGGGAAAGTTTAACTATTATTTACAATTTGCTACTAGGCTTATGAGAATAGCAGCATGCCTAGATATATGTGAAAAAGAAATCATAAAACAGACAGACAGTTCTACAAATTCAATGTCCTCTTCTCCTAAACTCCGAAAAACCTTTGCATAAACAATTTAAGGCAAATACAATAATATTCTAGCAACAGAATTTAGCTAACCTTCTACCAAGTCAGATAATCAAGAGTTCTCTCTCCCAAAAGCTCATAAAACAATCTCTGGAGAAGTCCACGTTACCACCTCTGCAGACATAGGCAAGGATTCATGGAATTTTATGTCTTTCCTATGCAAGGATAGAGAAGGGTCTATAATATACAGTGAGTATATTTATATAAAATACACTAATTTCACCAATGCCATTTACAATGTCCTTTATTCTAATTAATTTTTCCTTTAAGTTCCAGAAAACTGAGCAAAGCTTCTGGTCTTGATAAAAGATAAAGTGAACTAAAATCCTGTTAGAAACTACCCGTGGACAGTGGTTTTCTTTTGGATTAAATTCTCAGTGAGCACCAGAGGCATACACTTTATTAATTAGACAACTTCTGGCCCTTAGATTATGGTTTAGATGTCATTTCATACTGTTTATGGTGGACTATTTTAAAGTATCCTACAGTTATTATAACTATTTTAGAAGAACTATAAGGTCATTCATCTTTTTCCCATTGTTCTCTCATCCTAGTTCTTAAAAATTTTTAAATAATCAAAATCCATAGTAATATTTTATCTTGGGAACAAGTCATATGAATTTAAGTTATGTTTTTATCTTGAAAATAAAGAAGTACAAATAATTTCTAGGTTTACTTACATAGGTCTCTACTATGATTTATTATCCATTACAACTTCCTTTCATGGTGAGTTCTAATTACTACTAGACAAAAAAAGAAAGCAACAGGTTTTCAAATACTACTTACAAGAAGCATTTTTATAAGTAATTCAAACTGTCTTGTCTCAAAATCAGATCAGTGCCTGATTCCTTTAACTCCCAGCATGCAAGTATTTTAGGTACCTTAGTGCCAAATAAGTGTATTTATGTGTGCTGAGGTCAAGAGGCGATGGAGGCATGAAGAGGGCAAGAGAGGACTTATGAAAGTCTGCTCTAGGATTTGCCTGAGAATATTTCACTGCTTCTATTAGTTTTTCTGCTCAATTGCCCTTCTAGTTTTGTCTGAGGATTTTTAAAGCACGAGGTGGTTGTTAAAGGACAAAGAGTAAAGTGTCCTGTAAGAATAACCAGTTGAAGTTGACCAAGATTATAAAGCAATTTGCAAAGCTATTTGCTTCTACACAGAGCTTTTAAATGTTAGAATATCATGCCACTACAAAAGAATTATCTAAAATGAGGTAATATGCTGTACTGCACTGTACAGGCTATAAGCAATTATGGAGGGATATACGTTCTTCACTTGTATTAATAAGCCTGAGCAGAATATAAAGAAATAAAATCCTGGAGTATATAACAACTCCTGAGGCAAATTGAAAGAAATTATGAAGGAATTCATTGTATTATTGAAACAAAGCAAAATGAAATGCATTGTGACAACATGATATAAATCACAGGATAATATCACATCTTAATAACCAATGCAGAGCAGAAGAGAGAATTTTGTGTTGATTTAGTATGTAGAAAATGTGACATGACAGAAGACCCTTCACCAGCCAAAGCTTTACATATCAGTATAGTTAGTTATGCTTCCCTTTCAAGTATATAACTGAGAAGTCATCCTGAACAGGATAGTCATGGACTGAAAGAAGTTTGGTCAATGATTGTTTATTCTCCCTGGCCCTGTTCCACTGAGTTAATGCCCTTTTCTTCTACTACCTGAAATAAAACCCCACTGCCAGTTTTTTATTCAGCTGTATAAACCTATAGCTAATTACCATGTGCCAAAATAAGGCAGAAAGTATAATCTACTAGCAATAACTTGTGTCTAACAATATAATTGCATCTGGAATAATGAAATGTTCTTTTTAGTATCAAAATTAATAATGTCATATCAATGCTATTAATAATTAAGGATTCTTTTTATAACATCACATCATTAATAATAACTGCATTATGAACAATTCTATTAATACCAACGATAATAAAAATAATGTCACATTGCCTTTCTATAGCTACAATTTTGCAAGTATAATGAAATGCTCTACACATAATGGACTAGAACCTGCTGTGTCCGAGGTAAGCAGTTCTGGAAATATATTACTCTTTTAGATAAAAAGTATCTTTTTGTTTTCCAAGATAACAATTTATGGCTAGAAAAAGTCATCATTAAATACTCAGCACACAATTTTTTTTTTAAATTGTCTACTTATTATCTATGGGACAATGTTGGAAATGGGACAGTGCCCAGTAGCTTGTTCTTAGTTTACTGTAAATCTTTTTTTATATTTGAGAATAGGGGCATAGATTTTTTTTTTTTTTTTTTTTTTTGCTTCCTAACTTAAGTACATGTTACATATATCCTTTTAAATACATCTAATGCTATACAATATGTTTATAGAACATCTTCCTATCTTCCTGGGGAACCTAATCTTTGCTATTCATTCCATGTAATTTTCTATTTATCCAAGATTTCCCTATGTTAGTCAAGCATTCTAACGTATAAAGATACCTTCAGATAATGTATAAGCAAACTGAAACCTGCGTGCCAAGTCTGGACCATAGTCTTTTTTTCTAAATAAAGTTTTATTGGAACATAGTCACATCCATTTGTTTACATATGGCTGCTTTCACCATACAACAACGGAGCTGACAACCCAAAGGGAATATATGATCTATAAAGCTTACATGTTTACTAGCTGTCTGCTTATTGAAAAAGGCATATTGAGTTTTCTAGATAATTTTTAACATTTCTAATACCTAAATAAGAAAACTAAAAGGAGAGAAAAGAAATACATATATATCCTTAGGAACATTCATGTTCTTATTTTATATTTTAAAATGCCATTAGAATAGTAAACTATACACTATTTGAGTATCATCTTAAGGTCAATGCTGGAAATGGATCAACTTCAATAATTCCTTATTGGAACAATAAAAAAATACAAGTTTCATTTTATAGTTACTTACACAGAATATATCTCAAAATAAACATAATTTATTCCTATCAATATTTATTTATCAATACCTTCCATTGTTACTTCTCATTATTAAATTGTGCAGAGAAAAGAAAACACCAAGATATTTTCTACATGGAGATTTTTCAATCATTTTTGGAAAAATTTCAAAGATAAACACAATTAGATTTAAATAAAGCCCCCTGTACCTTTATTAGTCTTCAGCAATTTTCAACACATGGCCTATTTTGTTTCATCTATACTGTACTATGACCTCTGTTTTTTCCCATATTATTTTGAAAAAAATCATACCATTTACATTTTAAATACTTCAATAGGAATCTCTAAAAATTAGGAAAATTTTATTTAACATCGCTCTAATACCATTTTATATTAAAATAATAATTCCTAATATTGTGTTATAGTTTGTGTTCAAATTTCAGGTTGCAATTTGAATAAATTACGTCTTTTTCCCCTATAGTTAATTGTTTAAATCAGTATCCATATAAAGTTCACAAATTTTTGTATCGAGGTTTGGATACAAGGCATGTCCATTTGTTTTCTTATTTAGATCATTTTAGCATTAACTAATGACAGAATAAAGATAAGCATTAGAAATCACAAAAGCTATCCATAGATGAAGAGTAGAAAAAAATCAGATAGGGTGTAATCCAGTGTCCTCTGCCTCAGACTCACTGCATATGTTTATACTGCAAAATGATAATCTAGGAACTGTGCTCTTTCTAATGGTGATTCTTAGTAATAGCTTACAGTCATCCCAGATTAGTGTTGACTTTTATTCAGGCAATGAAGAGGAATTTTTTTTTTCTTTCTTTTTTTTCTTTTCTTATTTTTATTATTGTAAACAAATGGGATACATGTTGTTTCTCTGTTTGTACATGGCATAAAGGCATACCATTTGTGTAATCATAAATTTACATAGAGTAATGTTTTTTGATTCATTCTGTTATTTTTTCCCTTCCCCCCACCCCTCCCACCCCTCTTTTCCCTCTATAATGGAGGAAGGAAGAACTGTATGAAGAGGAATTTATTGACAAGAATTTTGTGATAACTGAATGTTCCCTTCCCTGAACTCATTCTCTCCCCTCAAACTTATGTTGACACTTTGTCAAGGCACTATCAGGAACAGGAACCCCCAAACCAAAATAGCTATATAACTGAGAAGTACAAATACCTCAAAAATAAAACAGAACAACAAAGAGGACAGTATCTAACATCTGAAACAGGACTATCAAAATGGATCAAGACTGCAAAAGGAACATCTTTAGGTCCTGAGGATCTGCCATGCTGTTTTCCATAGCAGCTGATCATTTTGCATTCCCCCTAACAGAATCCAAAGGTTCCAATTTCTTAACATTCTTGCCAACCGTTGTTTTTTTTAAATCAAGTAATAGACACTCTAACATCCACTCATAGTGTTTTTGATTTGTATTTCCCCAAAGACTAGAGTAACATGGGGCATAATTTCATATACCTGTTTACCGTTTGCATATCTTCTTTGGAGAAATGTCTGTTCAAGTCCTTAGTCACTTTTTAATTGAGTTAGTTTTTTAACTACTGAGTTGTAGTAATTCTTTATATACTTTGGAAATAAGTTCACTCTCTGATAGATGGTTTGAAAATATTTTCTCCCATCCCATAAGTTGTCTTTTCACTCTATTGGTTATTTTCATTGTGTTGCAAAACAGTTTAAGTTTGTATAGTTCCACTTGTTTATTTTTATTTTTGATGCCAGTACTTTTGGTGCTATATCCATAAAATAAATACCAGATCAATTTAACAAACCTATTTTCATATTTTTTCTTCCAGGAGTTTAATGATTTTATGTTGAAGTCTATAATCCATTTTAGGTTAGGTTTTGTGCACAGTATAAAAATACAATCTTATTCCTTTGCATGTATATATCCAGTTTTCCTCATCCCTAATTGTTGAAGAATCTATTTTTTCTTCATTGTTCATTCTTAGAACCTTGTTGAAGATCAGTGGACTATATTTGTGTGCATTTATTTTTGGTCTCTATATTCTATACCATTGGCCAATATGTCACTACCATACGGTCCTTATGTCACTACCATACTGTTTTAGTTATTAAAAATTTGTAATATATCTTAAAATCAATGTGTGATGATGTCAGATTTGTTTTTTCTAGATTGTTTTGGATATTCAGGGTCTTCAGTGGTTCCACATAAATATTAAAATCATTTTTTTCTGTTTCTACAAAAAGTGCTATTAGATTTTTATAGGGACTGCATTAAATCTACAGATTACTTCTTGTTATATGAATATTTTAACAACATAAATCTTCCAATCCATGAAAATGTGTTACCCTTATATTCTTTGTTTTCTTTAATTCGTATAATCAATGTTTTGTAGTTTTCAGTGAACAAGTCTTTCACTTCCTTAGCTTATTTCTAAGTATTTAATTATTTTTGATGATACTACATATGAGATTGTTTTCCTAATTTCCTTTTCAGACATATTGTTATTACCAGCAATTCTACTTCTAAATATTATCCAAAACAGCTGAAGGCAGGATTTTAAAGGGATATTTGAAGATCTCACAGCAGCATTATTTACAATGGCCAAGAGGTATCCGCAATTCAAATGCCCATTATTACATGCACGAATAAACAAAATGTGGTATATATTTATTATGGAATATTATTCAGTGTTTAAAAAGAAGGAAATCCCATAGTACATGAAGGCATTGGAGACATGAGGCTAAGTGAAAATAAATCAATTACAGAAGAATGAACACTACATGATTCTACCTATATTAAATATGTAAAATTCACCAAATTCATGGAAGCAAAGAAGAGAATGGTGTTTAGCAAGGTCTGGAAAAAATGGTGAATTGCTAATAAGGGGGTATAAAATTTCAGTCACGCAAGATGAACAAACTAGAGATCTGTTATACAACTTTTTACCTATACATAATAATACTGTATTGTGTTCTTTTAAAGTGTTAAAGGGATAGGTCTCATATTAAGTGTTCTTACTATAATACATTTTTTAAAAATGCCATATCAATGTAAAAAATCCACATATAAAAATTAATCAAATATATCTAAAAAGATTATGGAGCATATGATGAGTAATGAGAGGCAAAACTAAGACATCTTGAAAAGGACAAAATTTTACAATATGAGAAATATGATATGTATTAAAAAGTCATACATAAAATATATATCATATAGAGAAAAATTGGGAGGGATAAGAGTAGATTGGAGAACTCTCTCAGAAGGCAGTAAAAAGGAATAAAGATATAGATGTCCAAAACAAAATAAGAAAATCACAGCAGAATTATTAGAGGACATATCTGAATAATAATAAAAATAATTTTCCATAATAAAATTGAATGAATAATCTCAAATACAATGATTCAAGTTTGCTAAATAGGAAAGGTAATAGAGAGAAATTCAAACATGGCCACATTATAATAATATTAAGAAGATATGAGGAAATGGGAAATTTCAAAATGTTTTCAGAGAGAAAGGCTAGATTACCTACACAGGAATAAGACTCAAAATATCATCAAATTTATTAAAGCAGCACTGGATACAAAAAGAAAAGACATGTTTTTAAGTAGTAATAGAAGAGAAACTTTAAATTTAGAATTTTACATACAGCCAAAGTTTCACTAAGGATTTTCTCTGATTAAAATAAAATAAAATTTTATTAATGTGAGCCTGTACATGTTGTTATATTATTACTATGTCCCAGGCTAATGGATATTTAAAAAATGGAAACCACCCAGGTTTAGCATTAACTTCAACGATTAAGACAAAAATATTAAAGTGGAAATAAGAGTGAAAAGACAAAGAGAAGAAGAAAACAAAAAGGGAGGATACTTCCAGAGATATACCCTGTAACAATATATTAATATGTAGTTTAAAAAAATCATCAACTATGGAATGTTTAAAAAAAATAAGACTCTACAACAACCAAAATTTTTTTTTTTTTGAGAAATTGCCAAGCTCTTTGTGGGTATAGTGATAAAGGAAGTCTAATGGGACAGGAAACAAGTATGTTTTGGAAGGATACGGAGTTACTAGTATGTTTAAGAAAATCAGAAAACTGAGTGAATTTAAGTTCCATATTAAAAAGCATCCACCATGCTATCCACAGAATGTTTGTATTCTCCCAAATTCATATGGTGAAATCTTAATCCCTATTATCATGGTATTTGGATGTGGAGACTTTGGGAGTCAATTACGGTAATGTGGGTTTAGTGCCCTTTAAGAAGGGATACTCTCTGCTCTCTGTGAAAATACAATGAAAAGATGGTTACCTGCAAACCAAGAAGTGGGTCCTTCACAAACATTGGACATCCTAGCCCTTGTTTTCCAACTTCTCAACATCCAAAACTGTGAAAAATAAATGTTTGGTGGGTAAGCCAACCAGTATCCTAGTCTATGGCATTCTGTGCTACGATTAAGACATATTGTAAGAATAAAAATAAGTATGTAACTTCAAAAATAGCCAAATAAAACCAACAACACAGCATACATGAAAGTGTACAAGCGAAGATGCATTTGAATGTTTGCCCATGGAAGGGAAAAGCAGCTGGAAATGAGGATAAAAGGAATGAATGAGTGAATGAATGAATAAATGGATGAATGAATGAGTGGAGTGCCTTGCATGAACCAATATCAATAAGGAGCCATACTTAACTATGACTAATTCACATTCTGCACCTGATGATCAAATAAAATATAAACATGAATGAAATAAAATAATTACCATGTTTGTCTTTTCTCTAAATATAAAAGCAAGTGTCCCTTGAAACCCAGATTTTCAAATACAGTTGTGTTGAAGATTTATATATAATATACAAATATCTGAAACAATATGTTCCTTAATATGAAGTAAGTCATTTGTGATTATATGAATGTTTGATCAGGGGATGCTAGGAAAAACAACAACAAAACAAAACAAAACCAGCTTGTTCTCTACCTCAAGAAAATGAACTAGGTGACTCTCAGTACTTTACGATGATGAATAATGCCTAAAAACACAGCAAGTTTCTATATGAGAGTGAGTTTTATTGCTTGAGCTAAAGGGCACTGACATTTTGCTTCCATAAAACACATTACATAGGGTTTTTCAAGAACCTGAGAGATTTTGCTTTACTATTACAAATCCATGAAAAGCAAACTACTCTAAGTATTGTAGTGCTTCTGCAGGTGAATGTTTTCAGTATATTGTGTTTTACTTGGAGGTGAAGGACTCTGAATTCTAATCTCAGTGGTGCTGGGAAAGTCATTTTAATTTTGCCCTAGTTTTCCCATTTGCTAAGTAATTTTGACACTGGCATTTGAGATGAAACAAACTCATCTTCCTAGGATGAGTTGTTTTTGTTAAGGAAAGCTGCCACAGGAGAGTTTTGGTTTGTGAATCAGACCAGAACAATGCAAAACATGAGCTGAGGGTACAAACATTTCTCCTTTACTGGCAATGTCCTTTTGAAAGGGCTGTGTGTGAAATCAGCAAAATGGACCATTTAGATTACTGTCACATAGGCAAGGGCAGCTAAAGGACAATCATGGTTGATCTCTTGGAGAATGGAAGTAGCCCCATATCTATTTTCCCTTCGCAGTTGGGAGGGCATTAAATACAAACCATGTAAATGATAGAGTTAGAAGTACACTTAAGCTAGAATTCTGACTCTTACTCTATGGCAATTCTGAACCTATTTTCTCATCTCTAAAAAGAGGTTAATGGTACCTATCTGAAAAATTTATTGTCAAATTTTTAAATACACTAATCATCAGCACATAATTACCTTATCTATACCCTGATTATGCATTTTTCTTCTCAAGACAAAAAGGTATAATTGCATCCAGTCTAGTTTTTCTTTTCCACCTTCTTAGAGCAATCATAAAGGTCCAGAAATAACTCCTTGAATTAATGCCAGAAACTAATATTTCTGCTTTGTCATTACCCAGAAAATGTGTACATCCAAGTAAGTTGTGGACAGGAGCAGTGCCTAAGGAATAAATGCAGGTAAAGTGTGATGAAATTCTTACCTGAGTATTCTACATTTTTGCTTAGATTCAACACATCCTTATGCTACTCTTGGACCTTCCTGACACCTTTTATCCCACTTTCCTTATTCCAGGGATAGAAGTTCTTCCTCTGTGCTGCTCTTGTCCCTATGGTCATCTCTCTTCAACCTTAGAATCCCTTCTCTTTCTGGTCAGCAGAAGATGATATTACAAGAACTGAATACTGTTTCTGCACCTGTCTGGTGCTGAAGCACGACAGGGACCTAGTCTCAGAACTTGATTTTTACTCCAAATTTTTATAAATGACCTACCAAAAGAGTCATTTAAGGGAAGATCTCTGGAAAAAAAAATTTGAGGTTCAAGTGATCTTAGTAATGGTCATAAAAATAACAAGCAATGAAAAGGGAAGAGTTATATTTTATTGACCCATGAGTTGTAGTTTGCTTACAAAGGCACATTGTGATTGTGCTTAACGACTTTGTTTTTATAGGATTAATATATTAATTAATATCATCTACTTGGTTTAATATTTTTAAAAATTAAGGAAATACTTGGAAAAAATAAAGTTGCATAATTAATCCATACTCAAAAATATTTGATATAGATTAAAGAACTACATATTAGGTAATAAAAATACAATATTGTTAGAACAAATATTAGCATAAGCTTACATTCTTAAGGAAGGGGAGGTCTTCAGAAGTGAAACACAGAATAAAGATGCCAAAATGACATGAATATCAATAAACCTAGCTATTTGAGAGACTAGTGACAATATACATAATGTATATAAGAATAAATATGCAAAAATATAAATGCCTCCTACACTTAAAACATAATAGAAAAATGGGAAAGTTAAGCAGTAAATTCATAGAAAATCAATACAAATGCTGACAAACATATATATGGCATTGTATCATATCACATCATTTTCATCAGATGAAGGAGAGAGTAAAATAAGATATTTTGAGATTTTTATTACCTTATTTTTATACTCATTTTATTATTAGTATTGTGAATCTCTTACTCTGCCTAATTCATAAATGAAACTTCATCATAACTATGTATAGATATGAAAAAAGTGTATGTAGGGTTTCAGGCATCCACTGAGGGTCTTGGGACTAATGTCAAATGATGTTCACTCATTAGTATTCAAGAAAATATAAATTAACAATTAAATTTAATTGTTGCCAGTACAACAATAAAATTTTAAAATATCGATAATATCCAGTGCTGGAAAATGTCTTCAGAGAATGTATCCTTATGCAGTATAGAAAGGAATATGGGAGGTTAAATGTAGTAAGGTATACAGTAAAATTGAAAATACAAATTTTGCTTTTAGATACTCATTCTAGAGAAATACTTGCATATGTTCACAAAAGGTCATATACAATAATGTTGAACTTCTATTGTAATTAAAAACGTATATAAGCCAGGCATGGTGGCACATACCTACAGTGGTCCCAACTACTAGGGAGGCTGAGGCAGGAGGATCACCCAAGCCCATGAGTTCAAGATCCCAACTCAAATAAACATACATATAGTGTGTATGCTTGTGTGTGTGTGTGTGTGTGTGTAAATGTTCATCTACAGGCAAGAAGATTAGTTAAATAACATGATACAGCATTATCTGGGAATGCTATACAATAGGCAAAAGTGATGAAAATGCATTTTTATTCATGTTGAAATCTTCAATATAGGTTTTTAAGAGAAAAAAATAAAGAATTTGCAATACATATGTTGCAATACATTTTAGTTTATGCAAAATTAAAATGCAGAAGTCAACATTTTATCTTTTAAATACATAGAAATGCATTTATAACAAAAAACATGTCTGAATGACATATGTCTAGGTATAAACAGTGGCAGGGAAAATAATGTTTGACACGGAAATATAGAAGGGCATTGTAATTAGTAATGTTTATGGTTCTTCTGTAAATAAAAATAAGAAAAATGTGTAAAAGTGAATAAAATTAATGGAGGGGAGAATATACAAATCAAACTAAAACACATCAAACTGGACAAAGTCCAACTTTACAAAGGTAAATAAATCTCATTTATGTTCATATCTGATTGTAACTCTTATAGTCTAAAATTTAGTCATGACAAACTAATAACATAAAGTTGCTCAGAAAATGAGAGGAATGTGTTGGCATATGGAGAATTTTCAGTGTGTTTTAAAGTTATATGAGCATTATGTAATGAGCATTATACAAATCCACATAGAAATGTAGAAAACAAATTCACATGAGGGGCAGAAATTTGGAATATGTGAGAGAAATAATTTATGTTATTTTTTCTAACTAGTAACACGTGGTAACTTTTAAACCACTGACTTTAATTAGGATTTAATTAAAACCTGTAAAATGCCTCAAAATACAATCTACTTTGACTTTAAATATCTTTTTCAATATGATTCAGTGTGAGAAAATATTGCTAGGTTTTATGGAGGAATGAAAGGACAAATCAGATGAAAGATCTCAAGAAGTTTTTATACACTTTTATAAATTAAGAAATTTAGATGTAGAAATAAGCAACAGGCAATGCATGATCTATAATGTAATCGATGCACAATGACTAGGGCACTGATATTTTATATAAGGTCCTATGCACATTTTGTAACATTGTATTTAAACAATAGGCTTGGGACATAGGTCTTGAGAGGCAGTAAATATGCTATCATTGTTAGAGCATAGAGGAGAGAAAGATGAGTTCAGCTTGGAGAAGTAGAAAAAAATTTGGAAGAAGGTGATGTTTCAGTCTGAGAAGACAGTTTTCTGGAGTTGGAGAAGGCTTTCCTGAATCTGGCTGAGGGGAACCTCCTAAGCCAAGACTAGGAAACAAGGACATTTCAAGATATTCAATTTCATAATTGAAAGGCAAAACCACTACTATTGTATTATTGATATGTATGAAAGAATACATGGAGATTTGGCTGGAAAGGGAAGTTAGGCCTGATCCTGCCAGAGTTCAAATGTAGTGTATACATAATGAGTAGGAACAGAAGGTCTTCAAAAAGGGAAATAACTTTAATGGAGCTGAACATTGTTAATTTTTAAGGGTCACAGTCAAAGCAAAATTTCATTATGACAACCTCACCAAAATACCTTAAATACAACTGATATTAGCTACATAAATAAAAAATGAAAATATTCTGTCCCAAGTTTACATATACTTAAGCACTGAAAGGTCAATACTTTATGAACATAATTATTATGTTATACCAACATAATCTAAATATTATATATTAACATAAATATCATGTTATTTAATAGAAGTAAAACTTACAAATTGTGCTAAGTATTTCTCAGAGACCAGTGTGCTTTAAAGCAGAAGCTATAAAATCAAACTCTGATAAACTCACTGAGCCCAAGTATTCATCTAGAAAAGCAATAGTAGCTATCTCAGAGTAATTTTATGAGGTATAAATAGCAAAATAATCTCTCCAAAGTTTGTTGTATAGGGCTTGATACAATGGAAGCTCCAAATGCAATTATCACCACTGTTAGTGCCTGGGCTGAGAGCAAAATCTGGGAGCTCTCCTTGGTCCTGACTAAAGGAGTTTCAGCAATTTCCTACAGACTAAATAACACGGCTGAAGTTAAAAACATTTTTTCAAACTACTTTGAGTTAACAGTTCTTGTATAGATTCCTCTCAATTTTTACAGAAAAATTCATATGGCAGGATTATATGAAAATGTAGGATCAGCCTTTGATTACGGTATCAAAGAATGGCTGTGGTTTCTATTCCCTGAATTCTACAATGGAGTTCTAAATATTTCACATATGTTCATATGTTTCTATATTTTTCCAAAGGATGAATTTAAAAAATCATCTTGAGATACTTAAATATAAAAGCTTATAAAGGCCGTTTGGTTATTGTAGTATTTTTATACTGGTAAAGATTAAACCTACTTTTGGGGCAGGAAACAAAAAGAAATACAATAATTTTTTACAATACACACAAGAAAAAGGAGTTCTCACTTACAAACAAAATGCTCACAAGGAAAGGGAAATATTTATTTCTACTAGATATTCAACCTGTACAATATACATTTAAATAGCCACTTTCCTTGGTATCCAGTTCTTGAAATATCCATTTAAATAGCTTTAGGCTGAGACTACTTGATTTCTAAAATAGTTCTGTTTTCAGTGTCAAATATTTGGTGTCCATTTGCTACACTTAGAAAAAAAGGTTGGGAAATGTTGTATCTTTTGAGATACAGTAACATGACAGGAAGTGACAAATGGGGGAATGTGACACAATGAAGCATGATATATTATAGCAGAGTGATATGCTGATACTCAAAGAATCCATAATATGCATCTTTCTTTTTATTTGCTGCTACAGCAGAGGAGATTATTCTTATAGATTAAGGGACCACTGTCACATTTTAGGTAACAAAGTAAATATATTTCACTACATTAATATTTCTGTATAAGAATGTCATGTGTTTTTTCTAATAATTTCAGATTACCAGTACATACATTTATAAATAGAGTTCTATTTCTATGCCTGACATCCAGTGGTAACATAATATTGTGAGTCTTAATTCCAAGTCATTAATAAAATAAATGAATAATGCCTACAGTGGACACATATATGACTAAATAAGAAGTATAGACTTAAATACAAGCACATTTTGATGATTTTTATAGAATTCTTCATGGAAAAATACAATAATGCATAAAATTCCTAATTTGAAACTGAAAATTATCCAGATTGCCAAAATACACTTAAAAATTATAAAGTCTGTTTATATGACCATTGTAGTTTTCATGGATCTCATAATTGTTATGTGCTCTAAATATTAACAACCAGTAACACTTAAAATATTCAGTAAATATGACTTACCAGCAGGTTTTTAATCTGCAAGTAAGATTCCCTTGTTTTTTTTTTTTTTTATTTTTTTGTTTCCCAAAAAGGTGTGCATTTTGCCCTGTTTCTCAGAAAATTGCTGAGGTATGTTTTGAAGCAAGAGCAAACTACAGTCTGTGTTATCAGGCATTAGTGATCCTAACATAAACCGATGCTAAAATAATATGCATGGTGAATACAAATGCAACATTGATGTAAGTTTAAAAAGGAAAGCAATTTTATACTAAAAACAAAGTTCTGTTTAGATATTTTTCTTTCATTTCATTATAATCTTGATTTGTCTATTTTCTCCATTCTTTCCTCTTATTTATCATCAGAAAGAAATATCTTTGGCCAATTTACACAGTACTTACTATCTAAGAACTACTATTGTGAGGCTTAAAGTCAAAAATATATTTTAAATATGAAAGTTTTTTATAAGTTAATTTGTAAATCATCATGAAGGAATTCACTGCTGAGCATTGCTGCTTACCACTTTCCTAAGACATGATGATTCATGTACCATAAAAGCTGATTCTTTTGTCTTTATTGACTTATATTTATCCCCATATGTATACAAAGAGCTCAAAATAAAATAGCATATGACTTATTTTCATAAGTCAAAAATTAAAAATAACTAATTTATGAAACAATCTCCTATTGTCTTCCACTTCTTGTCAGGAACAAAAACAATGACAAAAGGAGAATTAACTTTTCTTTTTTTGTACAAACAGGTTACATGGAATCAACTAGTAATCAAATTTACAATACTTTTCTGCTATAGAGAAACATCAGCTTAAATTAAAAGACTTTGGTATTGTGAGCTTCATTTTGGTGTGAAATTCAAAATTTTGAGTGTAATAAGTTAGATTTTGAAGTTTTCAGATTAAAGGTTTACATTATATAAGGAGAATGTTTACCTATAGAAAATATTTTAGAAGTAATAGTGACATATTGCTCAAGTAGAAAAATAGAAAAACATTAAGTATACAAAATATCACTTTTTGCAGGGAAGAAAGGCACTTGATTTTATATATGTTCTGTTAGAGATATTTTTTTCTAGTAGGGGTCTATTGACCACACTTTTCTTTCAAAATATAGATCGATCTCCTTAAATATCATTTTAAAACTTGCAAATGGGTATATTACTAAGTAGTAACATATGTCATAATGTCAAATTATAAACTTGAAGGATCAAATTCTTCTGACAAAATAATTACATTTGGGGATGATATTAAATGGCTGGATAGTATCACTGATTACTTTAGGGACATGGTTCATCATGAACAGAAGAAACCTTATTTTAAAAGTCATAAGCATTTCCATGTTTCATATTTCTGAACCTAACTCTTACCTGAGTTTGTTATATAACTGAAAATACATTAGAAAACCATATAAGACCAAATTCTGCTGCCCTGGAGAAAATGAAAACAATGATTATTATCACCATAAATAATATTAGATAGGTTTATATAACATCCAATATTTCTGAGTGATATTTGGTAAATTCAAATAAGTCAAACATAATAATTTAATACTAAATATTTAGAAACATGAGAAGAAATTACATGGAATTTTGTTTCTCTTTTATCCTTCAGTCAACTGTACAAGTTGATGAAGAATATTTCCAGTTAAACTTTTAAAAATTATACTTCACACACAGAGTTTTCTCATGTTTCATAGACTACCACCACATCCCAAACTCCCCTTTATCATTGTCAATAATCCTATTATATCACATTCCTTTCCCACACATAGACCTCTGATCAGTTGGTTGCTTCACCATAGGATTTATAGTTAGTGCTATGCTGGCAAGTGTTCAATAACCATATCTCCAGAAGGAACAAACACTACTCAAAGTGTTTGCTGATTTTCGTGATGTACATAAGTACTTCCATGGTGAATTTTCAGCTATCAATATGGTACCATTCAATGAAGAATTCAAAAGAGATTCACAGTAGCACACTATACTATTTTTACCACACCAACAACTATGTTGTAAATAGTCTCAAGAGCACAACAAAATGTAGTAGAATAATTTGAAGGTAATAAGTTGATTTATTGCCTTTGATTTTAATATAGATTCTTAACTATATGTTTATATAACTTGGTGGTTTTAATTATGGTTTTTTAAATAACAAAAATTTCTGAAATTTTAAGAGGACCTCATGAATTAGTAGGAACTTAACACACCACTATATTTACTTCATAAAATCTTTCATGAGTAGTAACTGTAAAATTTGTTTGTACTATTTTCAATATCTTTTGTTAGAGTTACAAATTTGAGGATTCACATAATCAACAGTCTTATAGTATAGTAATCCCTTTGGTTTTGACTGTCAAATTTGAAGCACCCAGTACTTCTGTGTCTATTATATCAAAAAGAGAGAAATGAATCTCTATTGTTGTAGTTTTGAAGCTGATAAAATTATATCTTTTAGGTCTGATTCTTTGGCCATGCCATCATCTTTAGCTGATACATGGCTTATTTTCTTTGCTAAATGATTCGTAGCCTTGAAGATTTCTGGACAATACTTTGTCTTTGCATTGGCTTACTTTCTGAGAAAGGAGTGACTGGATAGACAATAGATAGAGACCTTTGAGAGTTTCACGCTGATACCTGCAAAATTGCCCTGAAGGAAGGAAAAAAATCCCTTAATTGGTCTGCGGTGAATATTTCGAATGAGCTGTCAATGTATAAATCAGTCTCTATTTTTCTAAGGTACCTCCACATCTCCTTCTACATGAAAAAATAAGGGAGTGGATTCACAGCATGTCTCTTCACTTTTCTAATTTGAAAATTATCTTAATGGCATGTGACTATATTACTCTTTTGTCTGTTTCCTAAACTGACCCTGAAGCAGAAAGAGAGTTGGTTTGGTCAATGAAACATGAGACAAATGTACTTTTGCTTTAAGCATTCCTGATGAATCAATACTTCCTTAATAAGAAGGCACTGAAGTTCTACCAGTTACTTCCCTTTATGACTCCATATAGAATGAAGTTCTTTAAATCTCTGGGAGAAAGTATTTTTTCTGACTAGTGCATTATCTGTTACTCTCCCAAAGATCAAATTTCAGAGAGAAAAAATATGAAAAGACTCCATTTTATGGGAGTTAGAGAACAAATTAAGGTTTTAGGGATTCCCTTTTCATCATTACTCTCTTCCTACAATTCTGAAGTTATTTCTGTCTAGCAATTGGAGGAATTTTTTTAAAATATTGTTTTGTAGCAATTTATAAATAGCAATTTTCTTATTTGAAATTTAATATGGTATAATATCATTAGCACTATTGATACTGTATACCTATATAATAATCTTTTGTTAGGGTAGGTATCATTGACAATTATTAAGATTATTTTTATTTTATCAGCATTTTTATTATGCCCACTTCTTTTACTATAGGAGTCTATTTTAGCCAAAATCCAAGATTCTGACCCTCATTTGTGTTTATATTGGTGTAATTGGAATGAGTAATTTTTCTTCCACCTATCATCCCCCATGAGAATGTGAAATTTGCTCATATCATCTGGATCTAAGATGAATGAAAAGTGACACATTTATTTAAAAGAGCTGCTTACCTATATCATTACTGCATGAAACAATCTAAGGTTACTTCTGACATTTGGCAATATGAGAAATCACTGTGAATTAAAGTAAAATGAGTAACAATAAAAGAAAACATAGTTACCTGACCTATTTTCCCTCCTTATATTTGTAAGATAGTAGAGATAAGGATCACAAGGCCAGAACTCCTTAATGACTCTGTTAACCCTTTGGTAGGAATCCTTGTCTTAACTAAATATTGATGCAATTTGTTATGCATATTAAGTAGAAGAGCTATAGAGTGTTTCTTAATTTGTGCCCTTTGATTAAATAATTTAAATAGAAGATGTCAACTTGAACTGGTCAGAGATGCAGTTTTTTACAGAATAAATTTCATCTATTTTAAATACATGTATCTGAATGAGGAAAAATTTAAGTATAAAGAATATATATATTTGAAAATGTTTATTCTCTGGAAAATAGAAAAACTAATATTCTGTCTCATAAAGACATAACTGGACAATTAATTGTAGGTTTTGTTTTAGTAGAAACTATGAGGTTTTTGATCAATCTTTCCTGACTTAAAATACAGCTACTTCTTTTTTTTTTTTTTTTCCCCAGTGCTGGGATTGATCCCATGACCTCATGCATGCTAGGCAAGTGCTCTACCATTGAGCTACATTCCTAGTCCTAAAACTACACTTATTTATAGTTATTTTTTTAATGTGTTCTAGTTAGTTACACATGACAGACAAATGCACTTATGCATTTTGATAAATCATAAATAAATGGAGTATAATTTTCCATTTTTTCTGATTGTATGTGTTACAGGATCACATCGACTATGCAGTCATATATGCACATGAAATAATAATGTCTGTTTCACTGTACTATCCTTCCTAAAGTTACATTTTAAAAACTGTTAAAGCATAAAAACAATGGGCTTGTCAAGCCACAAGTTACTTTATATCTCTGCTTCATGATTTACTATGTATCTCAAAAACTGAATTTTCAATAGAATAAAGCTTCAACTTCAAACACAATTTCTTACCTAATTAATTGCTTCAGGAATCTGGGGGAAATAGTGGGTAAATAGTATGACTTTCTTGTAATCATCAAAAATGAATTGTTATTAACAATGTTACTTCAGAAACTCTGCCACAAAAAAACAAACAAAAAACAAAACAAAATAAATCCTAAAAATATGAGTAAAATAGTAGTTACCAGAAGCTGGGGAGGGTATGAGGACTAGGGGAGGAGGAAACATTTCAACAGGTACAGTGCTATAGTCATTTAGAAGGAATAAGCTCTGGCATGCTGTTGTGTGGTAGGGAGATTATAATTAATAATAACATTGTGTGTTTCAAAACAGTTGGATTTTGAATTTTTCATCAAATATTCATGATAAATTTTTAAGATGATAAATAAACTAATTACCTTTATTTACCCATTTCATGTACTATGTGTATCAAAACAACACATCAAACCCCATAAATATGTACAATTATAATGTGTGAAACAAAAGTGTTTTAAATACAGATTAAAATAACCTAAGAAAAGGTAACTGTCACAGACATTTAATATAGAGCTTCATTTTATGTACGTTTTACTCAGTCTCATGTAGAATGACACATTCAATCTCTGACCAGCTTGGAAGGCTAATGCTGAGTACATAAAATAATATGAATATTTTGCTTGCTTTGCTGATTGCAAAGTAAATGGTAAAATATTGTAGATTTATGGTACAGTATATTGATGAAAAAGCACATTATACCTACCATGCTCAATAAGTAACCTATTTAAGGTTTGAGAACTAATAAGTTATCAGCCCATATATAAATTCCATTACATAGTAAATAATCAAAAGCTTCTGAAAGATCAAATAAAGAACATCAATTTAACAATTTCACCAGTCTTTTGGTTCATGAATCTTCTGACCTCTGTATGGATCAATGAATTAATTCTTCTAGTTTCAGTAGGGTTCTGTCCCTTAATATAATACATTAAGTTATCAAAGTTTAATGTTACTGAAAAATTTCTACCTGACTTCCATTTAAAAATTTTAAGTACATATTAATGGGTATGTTCATAGGAGAGTAACCAGAAAATGCTCTTCCTGGGAAAATTAAGGAGTTCAAGTAATAAGCTTAAAACTACTACAAAGCATGTTCTTAAGTAAATTTAAGACACCAAAATGCATAATGCAAAGGAAAAGAGATAGGCAGAAATATGTTCAGGAACACCAAAACTATAAATGCTTTAGTGTTTTAAAATCTCTATTTTTAAGGCTAGGTGACCATGATTTTATACTTATAGAGGTGAAACAAAATGTTAGAATCTGATTCTGGCACTGGGCTTACATTGCTGTCTATGTTAATTGTGCAGAGGTCAAAAACATTCAGTGTAGTTATGAGATAGCTATTTATCTTTTGGAAGGTTCTTTGAAATTTGAAGACACTCTTGTGAACTGAGGAGGTGGTTTCTTTGTGGTTATCAACTGAGATAACACATCAGAATAAACCTATCAATTTTTCTGGAAGTTCAGGGGAAAGGAACTGAAAATATGGAGGTAGAACAATCTTTGGAATCAAACAGAAGTAGACTCTTTTCCATGAAAATGTACATTCATTTTTCTACAGTGGAAAACTCATCATGTCACTTTAAAATCTTTAAGTACTCACCTTTAATTTGGCATCTTATTTTCTTTTCTTTTTTTTTTTTTTTTTTTGCCTTCAGTGAATCTTCATAAATTTTAGAATAAAATTTATGCTATTTTTCTGGTATTAGTAGACTTCTGGGTCTGATTTCCTCTTCTTTCCCATTCTTTCCATCTTCTATGCTGTTACAAGATTTTTGAACATGCTTTGCTCTCTCACCTCTTAGAGTCTTGCACACACTACATGAAATGTCCCTTTATTCTAAACTTCCTTTCAGACTTCTCTATCTTGCCGTATTTGGAACTTTCTTCCTAAGTCTTATTTCTGGAGATTCAGTTCAAAACTCTCTTGCCCAGTTATCTTCCCCACTATCCTCAAATTCTTCATTACCCAGGTGAGAGAGATATTCCTCCCTTGTGCTCTTACAACTTTCTGTTCATATTATATTAAATAATATAATGATGTTGTTCTACATCTATTACTTTACACTGCAATAACATATACTTCTCATGCTTATTTCTTTTACCATCGAATTCCTAAAGCTTAACTCTCAGCATAGTATCTGATACAATGATCTGGAATGATTTGTTGAATAAATGTTTACATTGTCGTGATAATAGATTTAGAACTAGGAACCATTAACAAATTCACCATTTTGGAAAGAAAGAATTAGAAGATTATCAAAAACAAAAGCTATCACAACTTAGGTTATATCTACCTCTCAAGTGTTATGAATAATGCTGCTATGAACTTGGGTATGCATGTATCTCTCGAAGGTCCTGCTTTTATTTCTTTCTTTAATATCTTTATTTTTTAACATTTTTTAATTGTTGAGGGACCTTTATTTTATTCATTTATTTGTATATGGTGCTAGAAATTAAACCCAGTGCCTTACGCATGTGAGGCAAGCACTCTACCACAGAGCCACAACCTCAACCCCCCTGCTTTCATTTCTTTCGTTTGTTTTTTGGCACTGAGGATTGAACCCAGGGACAATATACCATGAGTTACACTCCTAGTCCTATTTATTTATTTATTTAGAGACAGGGTCTTGCTAAGTTTCTTAGGGCCTCACTAAGTTGCAGATTCTGATCTCAGATTTGCAATCCCCCTGCCTTTGCCTCCCGAGTTGCTAGGATTACAGGTATGCTCCATATCAACCAGCTATTTTTTTTGGATATATACTGTAAAATAGGAGTGTTGGATCATATAATAGTTCTGATTTCAATATTTTTGAGGAACTGTCATACTGTTTACTGTATTTGCACCATTCTGCCGCTCTATCAACAGTAAGCAAGGGTTCAATTTTATTCACATTGCCATAACACTTGCTATTTTCTTGTGTTTGTTTTTATATTAGCCATCTTAATGGTCATCAGGTGACATCTCATTATGATTTTGATTTGTATTAGATACATAGTCCCTTATGTTGCTGAGCTACTAAATCCATGGTTGCATGAACTGCTAAAGTTTTACAATTTCCTTAAGCTAGCTTGAGTTTTTCACTTATAGCCAAAGGAACGTTGTCTCTCATGTTTATCTGTCCTAATGTTCCTCTCCACACAGGATAGATTTTATATACCACCACAAATGTAAACAATAGGAGGTGTTTCAGACTTAACAGGCAGGAATCTGTGCTGGAAATTACAAATGCAACTTACAGAGTTGAAGAACTTTTAGTCAAACTTGGTAAGAGCAAATCTTTATTACATTACTTCCTTCTAATATATAGCTAGTAGAAACCCCACTGAAGTCTTTTCTGGGACTCAAACCCAGGGCCTTGTGCTTGTTAGCCCAATAACTGGGTCATACCTTCAGCCTTGGTACTGAAGTCTTTGCAGCCATATTATTATCAGGAAAGAAAAAGAAGTAGGAGAAGGAGTACTAGAAAGAAATTGGGAAAAGAGGAGGTGGAAGAAGAGATGAACAGGAAGAAAAAGGAAAGGAAGAGGAGAGGAGTAGGAAGAAAGGAAAAGAAGGAATAAATAAAGTTGGTATTCTGAAGTACTTTGTGCAATAAGGCTGATTCTCCCATATAAGCAGAGCAAGTGTCTGAGAGTGATGTGTGTATGGAAGCATTAACACTCAAAAGTAAAAGGATAGGCTAGAAAAGAAGATGAGTATACCAGACATAAACATGGACATTTCCTGATTTTTTTTTCAGATTAGTATTTGTTAGGTTTTTACTATGGACTTCTCTGACTGTACTCCAACCCTCCCATCTTCTTCTTATAATTACATCATAACTTTGTTACACCAATAGTGTTTCCATTATTGTAATCTTTTGAACTAAGATCTAGGGCAAGAAGCCATGTACTTCTACAAAGAGTAGTCTCTCATTTTCTCATTCCAAGATTGGTTCTAATAAGAGTCTCCCTGTATTGTAAAGCATATAACTAGGGCCAGGCATAGGGCAAATGTTAAATGGTAATTATTGTTAAAGAAAAAAAAATTATTCTGACCTTAGTTAAAACCATGAGGAATACTTTATTAAGAGCTACTACAACAAGAATATCCTAATAGGAGAGACCTGATTCTAGCTCAACTCTGTATACCACAAAGGCAGCAGGAGACACACAGCCAGAGAGCAAAGTGAGTGGTCAGTGGAGGGAAAATTACTAAGAGGAGACATCAAGGATAGAGTGTTGTTAAACTGGCATGACATTCTTGCTGGAGTCATGGACTTGGATACCAAAGGTGGGGGATGAATAACTTGATCAGATCATTATGTAGGGAGGATTCTCTGAAAATGACTTAGGATACTTTCTAAGACTGAGCTGTGCATGCCCAAGGATGAAGGGAGGTGTTGGGGGCTGTGCCATGTGGGCTGCGCCAGGATGGCACCTGGCGGCCAGCTGGAGATTGTTTTGATCACATCGGCAGTGAGGAGGTTGATTAATATAAGCACACCCAGGTGATTTATCATTGGCCATATTCAATTAAATCCATGTATACAATGCATACACAGGTGTTCTCGAGTTCTCCTGCTTGGGCCTGCTCGTTTTAACCTTTGTCATGATAGGACAGCTGGCTCCTCGCCTGATCTCAACTGGCATGGCCCCACCCTCTGCCTCCTGGAGGGAATATAAGCAGGCAGTAGGCAGAATGCAAGGAGCAGCAGCTAGCAGAAAGAAGAAGCAGAGAAAGAAGCAGCAGCTAGCAGAGAAAAGCAGCAGCTAGCAGAAAGAAGAAGCAGCAGTAAGTAGAAGCAGCCAGCAGAGAGAAGAAGCAGCTAGAAGCAGCAGCTAGCTATCAGATACATTGCACCTAGTTCACAGGATGCGGGATGCAACTCTAAGAAGAAATAGATCTCTGATAAGCGTAGAAGCCTCTCTTTCTCTAAAACTTTCTCTATAAGCAAAGCCTATCTTTCTCTCAAAGCCTAATTGGAACAAGTTATACTTATTCTATGTATGTATAATATATCAAAACACACTCTACCATTATGTATATCTAGAAAGAACAAATTTTTAAAGGAGAATTTTTATTTTAGTACAAAGGGATATGACTTTTACAATATCAATAAACTCATTATAGTAAACAGGATGGTATGCTGAATTGGCTGTAACTTTTTCATGATATGAATTGGTTTCACAGGAAAAATATTTTTACAGAGTAGAAGTATAGAATAAGTAGTATATGCTAAATAATAATGCTTTTAAATTATCTTTTAAGAAATTTTCTTGCCATGAATCTGGCAACTTTTACAACTCTTTTCTAATTTTTCCTGTGTACATTTGTACTTCAGAAAGCAGCCACCAAAGCCTCCATACTTTTCTTCTATTTCAGTGTTATGGTTTTACACATTGCTAAATCCCAGGCAGACAAACAGATTCAAATAAAATTTGGTGATAAAAGAAAACAGCACCTACTGTATGTTGAGAATTTCGATGGCAACTTTCAGTCGAATGTGAATTAAAATGGCTAGGTTATAAATCCCCTGAAAATAAGGTTTATAATGGAAATGCTGACAGGCATTTAACGATAGCAGCAGTAGCTGGCACCACTGTCATAAAAGGACTTAAATGAAAAAAAAAATGTATGCTTCACAAAGACATGCAGATTTCAGGGTAAAGCTATATGCAGACTCAATGTAAGGATGGATGATAATATGCCTCAGCAATTATGATGCATGGGTGTTAGTAACAAAGAATCTTGAAATGCAGCTTCCAATCAAATTGTGAAAGAGTTTAAGAAAAAAATCTGAATGCAGCATTCTTCAGTTCTATTACTCTGGCACCATCATCCTGTTATGAATATATTTTATTCTGCTTTAGAATGAGAGCAGAGGCGAGCTTAGTCAGAAAAGGACCCCCATGAAAACAAGATGGCTATTTCAACAGGCAATCCTTTGAAACTCTCACATGAATGAATGAATGATTAAAGTGTTGGGGAGGCATTAGGTAAGGTAATACAAACTACATCCTTTCAAGGACATCACTGAATATCTGTAGCCATAAAGTTCATAGTTCTATTTCTTTCAGGTCCTTTCCTAGAGGGGACAATAGCCCTGAGTAACTTCTGTAAACTGTCTGCGTTTTGAAAGATCATCCTCTGTTTTACATACAAAATATAAATTAGTAAGTTGATTTTTCTTTTTTCATTAGCAAAAAGTCACATACTAATTTTTTTGTTTGAATTTAAACTCCTTAGACATTTCTTAATTTAAAAAATTGAGAGATGAAAGTGCCATATTTTTCCTGATTATAGTTACAAAATAAAACAAAAAAAAATCTTCATGTAAATGCTTATAGATCCAAACTGATCGCTAGTAGATTTTTGTTTCCAGACACTCATGCCCCAGGTTACTCTCAAAGATTCCCACTCTGTAATTTTTCTGACAAATAACAAGGTCTTTGGTTATTTTGGTAGAGAATCTTCCTCAGGAATAGGATAAAGGTAAACTGTGTGAGCGCCTGTATATTCTTTCTTCATGCCTATAAATCCCACCCAAACTGTCAAGGTTGACAATCCAAAATGATAATCAAAACCACTTTTTACATTTCTTCTTGTAACTGCCGCAGGCAAGTTTTAAAAGATATGCTAACAAATCCCAGAGAATAGCTGGTATTAAATATTTGATATAACCTGAAATGAATACTGTGGATATAAAATGTAAGTCATATAGCTAGTTCACTTCTTATCTATAGGTAACCATAGTTGGAATGTGTTTATATATGTATGTGCATGATATAATTTTCAATTATTTAATGGAATTAGATTAATTAACAATAATAGACATACATATATTTATTTTTTTTAATTCATAAAAGACTTGGGAAAAGATGAAATAAAAACATTTGCTGTTTAAGTTGTTCTATTTTAACATTCTATAATAAAAGTAATATATAAAAATCACTCAATGTAATTGCTTATAATGATTTAAATGTAGTATTTATGATTACATACTTGAATATACATTTACTGCTTTTTGTAAACTTCTTTGTAAATTACACCAAATATAAGGGAAGTGAACAAGTTATAGACATTCAGTGAATTTTTTCAAAGAGCATATTAGCTTAATACTACACAAATTAAGACAAAATATTCTGACATTTTCTTCTTTTCCCATCCTAGGTATCACCAATGGCAAAAGTGACCTCTTAGCTTACTTTAGGTCTCTTAGGAATAAACCATACAATGAGGGTTCAGGTGCAGGTGGTTTTTTAAAAAGGAGATTCCAGAGTTCACAAGTGAGAGTAGGAGAGAGAACCATGAAACAGATTCATAAAATTTGAGTTACAGTGTGGGTTAGTGCTGTGAGCAACTGGGTCTCAATTCTGCCACAAACACCTTGAGTAACACTGTGCAATGTTCCCCAAAAGTGGTCACTGGAGGGTGGGGAAACTCTTTTTACCTACCGTCTTCCATTTCATTTGCTGAGTTTCCCAAGAAGAGTTATCTGCCCTTCCCTAATTCCAGTTTAAGTGAGACAAAAAAAAACCTACCCTGATGATGATCAGGGCCCTCAGACAGAGAGAATACTGTCAGCATGAGGGACTCGGGGACACTGAGAATGGAATATGGTATCAACAGTTTCTACTCCACCAGGATTCTGAGTTTTATCATAAACATTAATTTCTTCCTAAAGTTTTTCAACATTTATAAATAAAAACCTGAAGAGTCTATTCTGTACCCAGTGTCTTTAGATCAATATGTCTTGAGATCATCCATAAGGCTGCAGATAGGAGATTCATTGGTTCCATCACTGGATGACATTCCATTGTATAAATACCTTATAAGTTATTTGTCAATTTCTCTAATAATGAACATTTGAATAATTTCTTATTCTTGACTCTTTCAAATAAAGCCACCATGAATATTCTTATATTTTGTTAGACGTATGAATTCCTCTTGAGTGCTTACCTAGAACTATAATTTGTTCATCGGCATGAGTATATTCAGCCTTAGTAGATGATGCCACACATTTTTGCAAAATTGTTTTATATTTATATTCACATCAGCAGTTGATAAAAGTTTCATTGTTTTCCTTTGGCTCAAGAAACTCTATTTAATATTCATTTTTATAATACTTTCTTTACTGAACATTCATTAAAAACATATTTCTGTAACAACATGAATAGGAATATCAATTTGTAATATTTTTCTTCTTTTAAATACTATAGTTTATGAAGTACAGTCTTTGGGGGAAATTAGGTACATTTTTCCTCTTCACAACTCAGTACCTAAGTCTCAAGGGTTTTATGTTTCTCTGACAAAAATAAATAAATAAATAAATTGATGGCCAGGGGCTCAGATAGGACTGCCAGTTTTCACCCAGACCTTGGGACTGATGAAGCATCACACTGCTCATGGTAACTCAGTTCTTGAAAGCTAGGTAAGGGCCAGGGAGCCTTGGCCAAGAAATGCCCTGCCTACTCCCCACAAGATGAAGCTCTGAACTTGGGAGAGTACCCTGCAAGCTCATGCCACACCTACAAACCACCCAACCTCTATTTCTTTTTTAATGTCTCTGAGAGATATGATTACTTGTCAGGAAATGGCTTTCTATAGAAATAATTGATTTTTGGTGTGTGTGTGTGTGTGTTTATGTAGGTGTATTTCTATGTTATCCTTTTTTTTCTTTCATGGCTTTAGAGTTGCCACTGTAATTTCTTCTGGGGTTCATCGATGCTAGGGAAAATTGACTATCAATCTTATAATTGCTCTTTGAAGTTGATGTGTTTTTTCCCCCAGTAGTTTTTAAAATTTTCTTGTTTTTTGTTTTCTAGAATTTTTTTCTAACAAGCCAAGACTAACCCATTACATTTATGCTTTCTCTTCCCTCATTAAAGAATTACTTATCCTGAGTGATTCAGTTCCTAATTATCACACATTATGTAAGGGATGGCATAGGTAGAAATTAGTATGTCATCTGATGACCTTCAGTATCTGTGATTTGAGTGCTGCCTATTATATCTCATTTTTGGAAATATTTGTTGACAAAAAATGACAATTAGGTCAAGTCAAAGAAAGTACCCTCATACCATCATGTCACTATATCTTTATAGAGACCTCCTGATTATGTGATATGCATATAGCATTCAATACCACGTGGAATCTTTGTGCAAACCATTATATAGCCACCGATTTTATTATAATCCAGACATTTATCCATTTTGTATTCAAGGATATCTTCATACTGCTTATAATTTTCTTCTCTCTCAGACAAATAATTCTTTGAAAAGTAAAACCAAATTTGTCCAGCATAGTTTGTTTGGGACACACCCATGAAGATTTCACAGGTTACCAATTTAAAAGTTGTTAATCAATAATCAATCATTTGGGAGAAATTAGTCTCAAATATTTTACCTATAAATTCATAAATTGACTTTGTTTAACATATTTGAATTTTGAGAAATTTCTGTAGTTCAAATTTTTAATTAATCAACTCAATTCTTATAATGGTTAATTTAAGATTGCATTTGAACTTTTTTAAATTTATTTTTCTTATTGTACACAAATTGGGTACATCTTTTTTCTCTGTTTGTACATGAAGTAGAGGCACACCATTTGTGTAATCATACATTTACATAGGATAATGGTGTTTTATTCATTCTGTTAGTTTTTTCCTTCACCCCCACCTCTCCCACCTTCTTTTCCCTCTATACAGTCCCTCCTTCCTCCATTCTTGCCTTCCTCACATCCCCCATTATGTGTCATCATCCACTTATCAGTGAGATCATTTGTCCTTTGTTTTTTTGAGATTGGCTTATCTTCACTTTGCATGATATTTTCCAATTTCATCCATTTGCCTGCAAATGCCATAATTTTTTCATTCTTTATGGTAGAGTAATATTCCATTGTATATATATATATATATACACATATATATATATATATATATATATACCACAGTTTCTTTATCCATTCATCAATTGAAGGACATCTAGGTTGGTTCCACAATCTGGCTATTGTGAATTGAGCAGCTATGAACATTGATGTGGCTGTATCTCTGTAGTATGCTGATTTTAAGTCCTTTGGGTATGGACCAAAGGAGTGCGATAGCTGGATCAAATGGTGGGTCCATTCCAAGTTTTCTAAGGAATCTCCACACTGGTTTTCAGAGTGGATGCACTAATTTGCAACCCCACCAACAATGTATGAGTGTACCTTTTTCCCCCCATCCTCGCCAACACCTATTATTGCTTGTATTCTTGATAATCGCCATTCTAATTGGGGTGAGATGGAATCTTAGGGTAGTTTTGATTTGCATTTCTCTTATTACTAAAGATGTTGAACATTTTTTCATATATCTGTTGATTGCTTGTAGATCTTCTGTGAAGTGTTTGTTCATTTCCTTAGCCCATTTGCTGATTGGATTATTTGTATTCTTGGTGTAGAGTTTTTTGAGTTCTTAATAGATTCTGGAGATTAGAGCTCTATCTGAAGTATGAGTGGAAAAGATTTTCTCCCACTCTGTAGTCTCTCTCTTCACATTGCTGATAGTTTCCTTTGCTGAAAGAAAGCTTTTTAGTTTGAATCTATCCCAGTTATTAATTCTTGCTTTTATTTCTTGTGCTATGGGAGTCAATGTTAAGGAAGTCTGATCCTATGCTGACATGTTGAAGATTTTCTTCTATAAGATGCAGGGTCTCTGGTCTGATTTCAAGGTCCTTGATCCAATTTAAGTTGAGTTTTGTGGAGAGTGAGAGATAGGGGTTTAGTTTCATTCTGTTGCATATGGATTTCCAGTTTTCCCAACACCATGAGTTGAAGAGGCTATCTTTTCTCCATTGCGTGTTTTTGGCCCCTTCGTCTAGTATGAGAAAATTATATTTATTTGGGCTTGTGTCTGTGTCTTCTATTCTGTACCATTGATCTATCTGTCTATTTTCGTACCAATATCATGCAGTTTTTGTTACTATTGCTTTGTAGTATAGTTGAAGGTCTGGTATTGCAATACCCCCTGCTTCACTCTTCCTGCTAAGGATTACTTTAGCTATTCTGGGTTTCTTATTCTTTCAGATGAATTTCATGATCGCTTGCTCCATTTCTGTGAGGTGTGTCACTGAGATTTTAATTGGAATTGCATTGAAACTGAATAGCACTTTTGGTAGTATGGCCATTTTGACAATATTAATTCTGCCTATCCAAGTACATGGGAGATATTTCCATCTTCTAAGGTTTTCTTTCATTTCTTTCTTTAATGTTCTGTAGTTCTCATTATAGAGGTCTTCCACTTCTTTTGTTAGATTGATTCCGAAGTATTTTTTTTGAGGCTATTTGAGAAAAGAGAGAAAAAGATAGACTAAATTTTTGTATGGTTTCTATTTATGTTATTATTAAGAAGGATGTTCAATTTTGAAACAGCAAAAATAAACTTGTCTCTTTCTTATAGTCTTTTAGCTCAAATATCCTTTGTTGTTGAACATTTAACATTTCATTTAGCTATAAATTTTTATTTAAATATTATATAGGATTCTCAAAACTCCTGACACATACAAATTATACCTTTTTTTTCTAATTTAAAAGGACATGACTACCAGTGTAGCTCTAACAATATAAAGGTATCACAAGTCATAATTCTTGCTCTTACAATAAGAAAAAGCTGAATATATTGAAAATCAATAATTTTGTTAGATTGATCAGTAACTAATGTTGCAGGGAAAATGGACACTCTATAATCTGAAGAGGTAGAATCAGAGTCAGGTGAGGTCTGTTTCCTTGGAGCATAAGCCCCTGGGGTGTAGTCTGGCAGGGACACATAAATAGTGATTTAAACAGAATGATGGATTCTGAGTGTGAGAAGCTCCTGGTGACTGTAGCCTTGATGGAAAGCACGTACTTCCAGGATCCCACCAATTTCTCATGGTGAACGTCTGAGAAACATCCCCTTGTGGATCTGGCAAGTAGAGGAAAAGAATAATTCTCCATAACAACATCCCCCTCTCGGGAGGAAAAGATTTTAACAGAATATTATTCTAGCTGGTAGAAGATCATTCCTCACAAATCTTTTCCTTCTAGCCCTCCTGTCTCACAGACAAGTGGGAAAAAGCAATACCTCTGGATAACATTTGTAAAAGTTATACACAAGAGACAAGGCCTACCAAAAGATTGACATTTAATCATAAGATTATATAAATCTTCTCCACAACACATTACTACCATACCAATCAGGTTCTAGCTAATTAACACGGTACATGGCTGAAATGGCAGTAAGATACAAACTCTCCCTGAAGAGGAGTACTTAAGGAAGCCCAAAACATGACTGAAGTTGAAACAAGGACACTAAAGAAATCTGAAACCTCTGGGTTCTACAGCTATAGAAAACATTAAGCACAACACAAGCAAGGCATCTATTGGGAAAATATATTTGCAAATCACATAACAAATAAAGGATTTGTATCAAAATATACAAAGAACACTTATAACTCAATAGTAAGAAATTAAACGACCTACTTCAAAAAAATGGGCATAAGTTCTGAACAGAGTGTTCACTGAAGATATGCTGATAGTATTTACATATGAAAAAGTGTACAATATTGTCACTGGGAGATTATAGAATAAAACAATCCTCACAGATACTATAACACACATTTTAAAATAACCAAAATTGAAAAACTGACTCCACCTGTTATGGATTGGATATGAAGTGTCCCTCAAAAGCTCATGTTTGAGACAATGCAAGAGCATTCAGAGGTGAAATGATTGGTTTGGTTCACCCAATCAGTGAATTAATCCCCTGATAGGGATTAACTGAGTGGTAACCAAAGGCAGGTAGGGTGTAGTTGGGAAAGGTGGGTGCTTGGGGTCATGCCTTTGGGGCATATATTTCATATCTGATGAGTGGAGTTTCTCTCTGCTTCCTGAACATCATGTGAGCCACTTCCCTCTACCACACCTTTCCACCATGAAGTTCAGCCACACCTGGAGCCCTAAGCAATGGAGCTCGATATGGATTGAAACCTCTGAAAAGTGAACTCCCAAATAAACTTTTCCTCCTCTAAAATTGTTCTTTCTGGGTCTTTTGGTCACAGCAGTGAATAAGCTAACTAAAACAACACCCGTTACTGAAGAAGTGTGAAGCAAGGTGATGGAGGTAGCAGCAACAGTGATGTCTTGTTAGAATATACCTTGATGTATTCTTGAAGTCTTGTTGATAGAATGGGACTTTACCTCTGTGTTCTTTCTCCCCAAAACCCATAAATCAAATTTAACCATGAAAAAAGTTGGACAAATCCCAGCTAATGGACATTATACAAAATACTTGAACAGTACTCCTCAAAATTATCAAGGCCATTGAAAATAAGGAAAATGGGAAATGTTTGCAACCAGGATGAACCCAAGAAACTATAAAAACTAAATATCATATAGTATCCTAACAGGGATCCTGGAACATGAGAAGAACAGTATGTAAAAACTAAGGAATTTTGAGTCAATGTCTTGGAGTTAATAATGATGTACCAATAATGGTTCATTAGTCATGACAAATATACTATACTAATGTAAGTTGTTAACAATAGAGGGTGTTGGATATTGAGTTTATGGGGACTCTCTATACTATCTTCACATAAATCTTTCCTATAAATATAAAATTTCAGTGAAAGTTAATTTTATTTTATTATTTATTTTTAATGGAGAAAACTTGGAAAGCACAGACTAGCATGTTTCTTTCTTTGCCTCATTCTTCCTCATATGCTACTTCTGCTGCCTAATTTACATGCTTTTTTGGAATCCTACCTAATTAGTTAAGGCTCCTTGGAGCCACACTGCTTTATTTTGCTAATTTTATAGCTTTTCTCTGTATGGGAACAGTATATAATTTACTTATAAATGTAAAACAATTTACTTCTTTGAGTTTTCACCATTAGACTTCTGGAAATGTGCTTTGTATATTTGTCTGATAGGTGTTCTCCCTTCTGGCTGTGCTACATGAGGTGACTCAGTGCAAGTTTTGTGAAACACACTAAGAAATGAAGCACTGTCATGTTTTAAAACTTCTTAATCATACTATCTATGTATATTGTGCACAAAGTATACTAAGAAGAGTAACAAGGTAATATAAACTTAGATAAAATAAATAATATAGCTATTTCCATCACTTCTACTCTATCATATGGTTATTTTGATCAGAGTTAAATGCTGTATCCTTTAGACAAGAGTTGAGATGAAGACAACAACTTCTATCTTGTTGAATTAATATAAAGAATTTTATATCTATATTTGTTCAAAGGATTAAATATCTCAGTAGATCATTTACCAGATGTTTTGTTTTTTTGCATCAGCAGATTTTTAACCTGCTTTTTTGATAGGTAACATCTCCCAGTAATACTCTATTTTGTGTATTCCAGTCATAAAATCTGTCCTAGGAAAACTCCATCCATGTCTTGATGGCATAGGGAGATGCAGTTTTATCACTGCATAATGTCACTGAGATCCCAAAATTCAGATAATTAAGATGATGTTGTTTTTCTAATTTTGTCTTTAATATGTCATCATAATTTACGTTAGAAACAAAAGGAAATCAAGGAAAAGACATGGAGCTCATGCACTAGAGTAGGACAGATGATAGCAGGTGAAAACAAAATGTTGAAGAAATTTAAAGAAATGTGTTGATTCAATATCGAAAAGTTTCCTCCTGATTGAAAATAGTGAGCCCAGTGATTAAAAAAAAAAACAAAAAAAAAAAAAAACAGGATTCTTATCAAGTGACTGAAAAGTAATGATATGTAATAAGAGTTCAGAGTTACAAATTTGTCTACCAAGACAAATTGTTGCAGCCCACAAAATTACAAAGCTACAGTTTAGAGTCACAGCTGAAAACCCCCAAAAGAACAACAGTAGCAAGACAAAGAAAGTAAATCTAAAGGAAACGGTTTGGGGGCCCCGGGCTCATGGAGAAGCAGACTGGAATTAGATAAATGCATCATAAGCACCTTTGCTGGACAGCGAATAATTTTACCATGTTGGCTGAAGAATGGAGGCATGGTAGCACCAGTCATTTACAGATGGGATACAAGTGACCATTCCTCCCATCTTCTTTAAAACGTTAACTTTTCTAAAGTGAATGAGCAGAGTATGCAGATTGAATTGAGTTTTTAATATTTAGGTAGATATGACCTACTAGTCAATTCTTATAATCTCTGCTGATCAACATGTATTTATCAGCCAATGATATTCTGAAAAAATATTGCTTATGAGCAGGGCTAACTAGAGATACCATGAATCATTTGTACTGGCTGCTGCCTACTGTTGTAGTCACTTGACCCTTTTATCCAACACCCTATGCTCTCCCATAATATGTTGTCTGTTTTCCCCAAGCATACTATACTAATTGATTTTCTATGTCTTTTCACGTGTTTTTTTTTTTTTTTTGGTGGCGGGGGAGGGTAGTACTAGGGATTGAACTCAGGGCACTTTACCACTGAGCCACATTCCCAGCCCTATTTTTTCTATATTTTTTATTTAGAAACAGAGTCTCACTGAGTTGCTTAGTGGTTCACGTTTGTTGATTCTGGATTTGAATTTGTCATCCTCCTGCCTCAGCTTCCTGAGTCACTTATTGTGCTTTCTCTGGTGTCTGAAATTCTCTCATCACTATGATTAGCTCACAAACTTTCAAGATTCAACAGACATAGTGTTCTTGATTACTTAGTTCTCCTTTAGTGTCCTGTTACCTATCAGGCATATATTTATAAATTTCTAGCTATTTTATAAACTCCTCTACCAAAGACTTTTGTATCAATTAGGATGAAAATATTGACTTATTTACAGTAAGCTCTCATTACATGTTCATTGACTTGAATTTAAATATGCTAGGTAACTCCAAATAAATTCTTTTTTTCTGTTTTGTGAACATTCCATTGTACATGTAAGTACTCACTAAATACCTACAGAGCTCTATTGAATTCAAATGTATTGAATTATGTTTGATGTCCCAAAGACACAAGATGTCTCTCATTATATAATCATGATTATCTGTCCATTTATCCATTCTCCCACTTAGTTCTGCAGTGTATTAGAAAGTAGAAATTAAATGCATGAGAAATGGAGACAGATTTCTATATTCACTTTTTACTCACAAATGATTTCTGTGATTTAGTTTCCTTTACTTCAAAATGAAGCTATTAAGAGCATTTAGTTTATATTTATATATTATAAACTATATTAAGTTACATGTGCTTCCAATTGTTACAAAAAGTTTGCATGGGAAGTATTCTATTGTTCAAACTTGAGCATGTAAATCAAACATTATATACCTAATATACACTTTACCGTATTTGGCAAGCACTTAGAAAAAATATACTGCAGAGTAAGTGCTCAATTAATAGTCATTACCCCCTTCTTTACTCCCTATTACTCTAGGATAACTAACATGAACTTCTGGTAAATGACATTAAAACCTCATGGTAGACATAGCACCAAATGGAAATATAGCATCTGTTTCTCAAATATATGCATCCATGATTTACTCCCTAACATTACATGTTTGAATGGAATGAAGACAGTGGGAACTGGGACTATTTTGCTTAAGTGAGGTGCATTCCAAATACCCCTTTGTAACTAAACCATTTCGTTGAGTTTCATGCCTCTTCTGAACTTGAAAGTGATATCCTTTTGCATCCCAATCCTGTAACAAATAGCTTGGGATGAAGTAGTAACTTTCTATTTGAATGCTATTAATTGTGGGAGAGTGCACTATGCTAACTACAGAAGAAACAGGGTGAAAGATGGGGAGAATATTAATCCTATCTAAAACACTCCAATCCTTAAATCTCATCATACACAGTTAAAATAAGGTAATTAACATAAATACGTAAATATGAAATTAAGATGTTAATAATATATACTATATTCACAAGTGTGCCATTAGTATTGTTTAGAAAAGCAGTCATAAATTGGTACAATTTTAGGTATTTATTTCCTGTGAAAAATGCTCAACATTTCACCACTTAAACATAATTAAATAAAAATAAAACAAAATCCAACATAGAAATAGTTTACATCTTGTATAACTGAAAAAACTTAAAATGTAGGCTACTTAACTCTTCAATTAATGAAGTCAAGAAGGTCAGAGTGATCATCAGAAACATAATTTGTAAGGGGTGAGGATTTGACTACCATTGCTTTTGTGCAAAAATAATGTAAAATTGGAACCTAAAAAGGAAATCTTATGTACATATCAGTAATATTTAATTGAGTTAGGTATAGAAAGTAAACTACAAAGATGTATCCTGATAGCATATATAGTCAAGAAGAAGAAGGCATTTTATGACTTTCCACATCCAGATATGATGAGTGGCAGGGCAAATAGTCTATATATGTATCATATATTTTGGATACTCTCCTTGATAATTGTTTTAGAGTGCAACCTGTGACACAGATAATTTTAAAAAATTTTACTCTAATTAAAATGAATTCCTGTGCCTAATTACCATTTTGAAACTATATAAAAATAAATTAATGAAGGAATAAATGGTTGTTTTAAAATGTCCTTTACTTCACTTAACAATAAGAGTGATGAACTAGATTTTGTTTCAAAAAACATGGCTATATTTAATCTGCTAGTTTCTGTTTTTGAAACTCTTACTATAATTGTTTATGAATTTCCTCCACTGAGCTCATACACCATGCCATATTAAACTTTAATGAAATAAGCACAACATTGTATGTTTGTTTTATGAATGACTATACTTAATAAACAATGCATTGTTTAGTTTGAAGGAACTAACCGAAGGAAGTTATGGTCTGGGAAAAGAGAATCATGAAATAAAAAGAATAGGTCATTTCGAAGTTGTCTTCAACCCCAAATTGTTCAACCCATGTGGTCTCCTTTCACCTCTGAGTATTTGAAGAAAACTTGTACTTTTGAAGGACAACACATTTCATCAACAAACAGTATTTAGGGAGAAAAACACCAAATAACAAAGTTAATACAATAAAAAGCAAGGATACGTTGAAAAGTAGTATAATAAAATAATCTGACTTTGGGAATCATATAAAAATAGAAAATCTAACATGTACTGAATCACAGTTTCTGAATTTTCAATAAAAACGAGATATTGTCCATGAAAAGTCATTATATCACAGAATAACAGGCTAAACATGATGTAAGTGATAAAGGAATCTCATCTTTTGAATAAAATAAAAATATAGTTCATGAAATAATATGCATATATGCTATACTGTTAAAAACATCTCTACAGAAATTACATACAATTTTCAGTTGACTTTTGGGTAGCCTTTGATATCTCTTTCTAAATAGTCTTTGCAGTCATAAGATTATACTTTAACAAGATAATTTGTGTATCCTCCAATGATGGATTGTAGGTTACTTGAACATTTTTATTTTAATATTATTTCAACTTATAGAAAAGTCACAAGATTTTTTCTAATAGTTTAATAAACCCTTTATACAAATCTATTACCTTTATTTAATCTCCACATATACATACACCATTCGAAACCGTTTGAGACAGTGTTTTTTGTTAGCCTAAAGGTTTTAGTGTGTATTCTGAAGAGGAAAGACATTCTGTTAAACAATAGGAATAGAATCAGAACCACAGAATTATGCAATAATGCAGTACTATTACTTAATACAGAGCTGACATTCAAAATTTTTAAATTGATGCAGAATGCAATTTTATTAATTTTCCCACTCAAGGATTAATCTGGTATGACAGATTATTATGGTTTTTTTGAATTCTTTAATATAGAGGAGTTGCTCTGCATTCTTTTTTTTTTTTTTTTGACCTCGACATTTTATGTTTTTGTTGTAAAATATTCCTCAGTTTGCACAGTCTAGTATTTCTTATTGATTAGATTTATATTCTGTATCTCTGTCAGGAATTAAACAGATGTGATGCTCACTTTAGGGCACAACACCCAACATTAATGATACTAACTTTAACCATTTTGTAAATGCTACATTCACTAGTTTGTTCCAACATGAAGTTATTGAGTATTTTTGTGATTAATGCATAAGATAAATGAATATACTGTGAGTATAAGTTGTGATGATATGTTCTTTCAATGGAACTATTCGGGTCCTCACCAAAATTGTAGCTACTCCTTCTATCGTTCATTGATGATTTTTCAACTTTATTGTTTTTTCCATAATCGGTAGAGTTCTACTGTACAGAACTTTTCTTATTGACCCATTTTTTATGTATTTAACTTACAGATTCTTATTTTTTTCGATTATATATAACCCATTATTATCATTATTTTTTACTTTTATTATTTATTCAAATTGTTCCAGATTTTATCAAGCCTTAACCCCTTCAAGTTATCTCCTGTAGCATTTTGACCTACCCCCAATATTCTCTTTGCATTTGATGTAACTGATATTACTTGAAGATATTCCAGATACAGCTTGTGTATTTTCTGCCAAAGACCTGAGTTTCAACCATTTTTCCAAGGGTCCCTGTTTCCTTTTACTTGAAAATGATATTTATAGAACAGGATCTATGCACCAGTTTCCTTGATTGTTTTGACAGAGTTAGGGTGTGTGTGTGTGTGCGTGTGCGTGTGTGTGTAACAGATAAACATAACATATTCTATGTGTAATTTAAGAATACATAATGTACTCATATATAAAAATAGGGATATTATATATTTTGAATATATATATGATTAGTTTTTAACTTTCAGTTGCATTCCATTGGCATAGGGTACACTGGAGTCTCTTTCTACTTTTGTAACTTGCTTCCTCAGCAGAGATGCCTGCTTTCCTTTACTCTCAATATAGTTATTAATTTACTGTCTAAAATGCCTAGAAGGTGCTTTCAGAACTGCTAATCCAAACCACTGTAAAAAGCAAGCTTCAGGAAAAGAATTCAAGAGTCTTTTAATTTTCAGGTAAAAAATATATAGAGTGAAATTCACAAATCTTTAGTGAAAAATCCTAAGAATCTTGAAAATAGATTCACTCATGAAACATTTGGACCTATCAAAAATTTAGAATATTTTTGTTCATGTAGTATAGCGAAATAACGTAGTATGAACTCTTTGATATTTGATTTCTTTGATGCAGTATAATGCTGGTGAAATTTGTCCATATTGTTGCATGTATTAGGAGTTTGTTCCATTTTATTGCTGATTAGTATTCCTTTGTATAATGTACAACTAATTTATTCATTCTCCTCTTAATGAACATGTGGGTTGTTTTCAGCATTTGGCTTTTATGAATAAAAATGCCAAAATCATTATTTTAAAAGTCCTTTTGAAGACATATGTTTCTGGATCTATTGGAAAACACCTAAGAGTGGAGTTACTAGGTCATATGGTAGGTATAAATTTAACTTTGTAAGAAACTGCTACAATTTTTTTCCTAAATGGTCGTATCATTTGTATATTCAGCAGCAATGTGTAAGTATTCCATTTGCTTCGAATTGTCACTGACATTTGGTATTTTCATTTTTTTTAAATTTCAGAATTTGAGTGGCTGTATAGGAGCATCTCATAATAGCTATAATTTGTATTTCCCAAATGTACTAGTTATTCTTATTCATTTTATTTTCTCATAGTAAATGTCATAAGATATATTTGCCTACCTCCACTATGCAGGTTAATCTTCTTTGTTTGCCTTAAGAACCGTTATGATTTTAGCTTTGGCATTTAGGTTATGATACCTCTCAAATTAATTTTTGTGTTTGGTGTTGGGTAGAGTTCAACCTTCATGTTTTTCCATATGGATATTCAGTTGATCTAGCTTCATTTGTTAAAGAGACTTTCCCCAATGATTTTCTTTGATGTTTTTGTGGAAATTCAATTGTGCTGTATAAGTGTGGGTCTATTTCTGGACTCTCTTGTGTATTTCATTGATGCAATTATCTATCATTAAAGAGAATCCAAGCAGTCTTAATTACTATCGCTTTAGAGTAATTCTTGAAGTTGGATGGTTAAGTCCTCTCCCTATTTTTCCCCCAAGAATTTTTGGCTATGTTAGGCATTTTGCATTTCCAAATAAATTTGAATCAGCTTTTATATTTCTTCAAGAAAAGCCTGTTGTCATTTGCATTGGGACTGTGTTCAATCTATAGATCAATTGGAGGAAGTTGGAGAATTAAGATCCTAACAATTTGAATCCTCTAATCCACAAACATGTTTTTTTTTTTTCTCCATTGATTTAAGATTTTGGTTAATTTCTCTTAACAATGTTTTGTAATTTTCAATGCACTCTTTTGTTATGTTTGTTAGTTTCATGTTTTAAACACTGTTGTTTATAAGACTGATTTTTTAATCTGTGTTCTAGTTTTATGCTGCTAGTATATTAATCTTGTAACCTGCAACTCTGCTAAATTCCTACTAGTTCAAGCAGTTGTTTTAAAAATTCCTTGTGATTTTCTTTGTAAATATAGTTATGTTATTTATAAGTAGAAACAAATTTAATTTTTTTTCTTTCTGATCTTCTTTCTTCTTGCCCCTTTGGCCTGATGTGAAATAGTAATGGCAAAAGCAGACATCTTTTCCTTTTCACCAGTTTTATACAAAATAATTCAGTGTTGCACCATCATGCATGATATTAGCTGTAGGTATTTTGGGTATGCCCTTATAAGATTGAGAAAATATATTCTCTATGCCTCTTAAAGGATTCCAAGCTATTTCTCCTTTAGTCTGTTAATAAAGTGAATTATAATAATTGATTTTCAAATGTTAAAACAACCTAGCATTCCTTGAAGAAATCACATTTGCTCAGTATATATTATTATTTTCATATATTGCAGGTTTCATTTTGCTAACATTTTGTTAGGAATTTTTACATGTTTATTCATGAGGGATATTAGTTTTTCATTTAAAAAATCTTCTTTGTCAGCTTTTGGGTAATGTTGGTTTCATAAAATAAGCTTAGACTTGTTCTCTCCATCTCAATTTTTGGAAAATTTTGTATAAGATTGGTATTTTTAAATTAGTAGCATTTGGAATAGACAGTAAAACCACACAACCCTTGAGTTTCCTTTACCAGAAAATATTATCTTATTTTTATTTTTTAAAATAATAAATTCTACTATTTACAAAGCATGTGAGCTATTTAGATTTTCTAATCCATCTTCTATTAATTTCAGTAACTCTAATATTCATTTGTTGTAAATGTCAAATTTATTAAATGAAGCTATAAAAATATTATCTATGATTCTGTTGTTATCTGTAAAATCTATAACACGATACCTCTTTCTTACATCATATTAGTAATTCTGATTTTTAAATTTTTTCCTTTTGGTCTTTCTAACATTTTATCAATTTTATTATTTTTAGAGAATCCATTTTGGTTTTGTTAGTTTTCTCCATTTTGTTGATATCTCTTGTCATTATTTTATTTATCTACATATTTTATATCAAAATTGTATATTTGAAAAAAATATTACAATAAAAATAAGTCATTTATTGAAATATTTAATCTCTTCTTATATAAGCATCTAAGCACTAACTTAGGTACTGTCTCAAAAGTTGATGTACTTTATTTCATCACCATTCATGTCAAGACATATTCTAATTTTCTTTGTGATTGGACTTTGACCAGCAGATTATTTAGAAGTGGATTCTTTAAATCCAAATATTTGGATATTTCTAGATATTTCTTGTAATTGATTTTTAAATTAAATTTGTTATGGTCATAGATTATGTTCTGTATTTGGCTATACTCCCCTAGTAGATATTTCATAAGCACTGAAAAGTTTTCATGTTCTATAGCCATTATTTGAACATTCTGTAAAAGCCAAGTAGGACAATATAGAAGCTACAAATTGGCATGTTTCATATCTTCCATAAGCATACTCTGAATGAAACTTTATACAATAGTTTTAGTGCACCTGCATTTTTACAGCAACCCATCATACGAGACCAAGTATAGAGACTTGTGATATCCTATCAATGCTCAAAAAGGTTCACATTTGGGAGCATTTCAGATTCCATTTTCAAATTAAGGATGCTCAATCTGTAGTACTTTTCAGATTTTTCTGTACAACACTTTTGTTCTAGTTTTTCTTCCAATTACTGTTGAATTTTAATCACATTATTTGATTTGCCTTATCTCTTTAGTTCAGTTTTTCTTTTATGTATCTTGTAGCTCTGCTTATTTAAGTACATACCACCTGTATGGACCCTTTCAAATTAACTTATTTGCTCTGGTAATAAGCCTTATTTTGGTGTCTATATTTTAGTTTTCTCAATGCTTACAGTTTGTGTGATGATTTTTTTTATTCTTTTACTGTCAACCTATATGTACTTTACATTTTAAAGTTTACATCTTTTAACAATAATAGTAATATAATTGAGTCATATTTCTTCATATAGTTTTTGTAAATTCTGCCTTTTAATTCAGTGTTATTTAGTGAATTTATGCTTGCTTTTTTATGCATTTTCTATTTTCCAAGTTTTTAATGCTCTTTCTTTTTCCTTCTTTGATTTATTTCTTTTTTAAAATAATTTTTTAAAATCTTATTTTCTCAATTGACTTTGTAGGGGAAACTTAACATTTTGTTTTTTAAGTGACTACTTTATGGGTCACAATATACTTTAGGTTAATATTGTACTACACTTGGGGTTAATATTGTACTCATATAACTTATGAACTTTTGAAAAAGAGAGCTTTGTTTACCCCTATTTTTTGTGCGAGTATTCTTATATACATCACCTATACATACATTATAAAGTTCATAATATAATATTTTATATTTTATTTCAAGTACAATTTCACATTTAAAACAAAATTTTACTTTTAAATATTAAGGAGAAAATATGGTATTTGTGTTATATTTCCTATTTTTGATGTCTTTGATTCTTTACTGTAGAGTTTTCTTCTTGTGTCAATTTTCCTCACCTTGTGGAACTTCCTGTTACATTTATATAGAGTACACGGACTGGCAATGAGTGATCTTAGCTTTCATTTCCTTGAAAATATCTTTATTTTTCCTTTGCTTTTAAACAATGTTGTCATTGTATACAGAATTTGGGGCTGGTAGTTATGCCATTGAAAGATGTTTCACTGTCCTTCTCCCCTTTAGCTTTTCTGACTAAAACCTAATGTCTTTTATATTGTTGTTGCTTTTATGAAATATGTTAGTTTCTCTGAATATTTCCAAGATTTGCAATTATCTTTCATTTAAATCTATTGTTAATGTTATCGAATTATTATTTTTTATAAATGTGATGGAACTTCTTGGTCTATAAGGAAATATTTTTTTGCCAAATTGTAAAATTTTGGATGATTGAATTTTTTCAACCATTTTTCTCTCTACTTTTTCAGAGACACTAATTGCATATGTTACATTGTGTGATATTGTCCCAGGTAATTGAAACGTTGTTTTTCTTTCTTTCTATATTTTCCCCAATTATTCATGAAATTGGATAATTTGTATTGATTTCTTTTAAATTCACTAGTCCTTTTCTCTGTCATCTCAAATTTACTGTAAAATTCTTTCAGTGGATATATCACTTAATGCTTACAACTTCAATTTAATTCTTTCTCATAGCTCCTATAACTCTGGCAAAATTCCACATCTATTTTGTTCATTCATTATGACCACATTTTCTTTTAAATTCCTGATTATATAAAAGTCCTTTTAACACAATTCTATTGTTACCATTTTTATTTGTTGGTATTATTCATTTTGTTTTTGCAAATTTCAATGCTTAGATTGTGTCAAAGCTATTCTATTAAATTACGTTTTTGGCTAGACAAAAGATAATTTTTTTATTAGTGTGTTGAAATTATACATAATAGTGGGATTTGTTTTTATTTATTTATAAATGCATATAACATAATTTGCTTCATTTCAATCTCCAGATCTTCTCTTTTTCTTCTCTCCTCCCTCAGTGTTTCCCTTCCTGTACTCCATTTGTCTTCTTTCTATTTATTGATTTTAAAATTGATGCATCATAGATATATGTAAAAGTGGAATTCATTGTGATACATTCACAAATGCACATAGCATAATCTGGTCAACTTTATTTCATGGTTGGTTCCTCCCTTCCTACTCTTCTTCCCTTGTGCTTGATCTCCTTCCTCCTCTTCACTGTTCTCACTTCTTTTTTCACAAGATCCTCCCTTCTTAAAATTCCTTATTTCCCTCTAGTTTCTGCATATCAGAGAAAACATTTGACTCTTGGCTTTCTGAGTCTGGCTTATTTCACCTTTTATGATATTCTCCTCTTCATTTACAAGCAAATGACAATTTCATTATTCTTTAAGATTCAGTAATACTCTATTGTGTGTGTGTGTGTGTGTGTGTGTGTGTGTGTGTGTACACACACACAATATATCACATTCTGTTTGTCCATTTTTCTGTTAAGGAATACCTAGGCTGGTTCCATAACTTGGCTATTGTGAATTGCTTTGCTATAAACATTGGTGTTGTAGTTTAGATGAGGTGTCCCCCAGAAGCTCACATATGAGAAAACAAAAAAAAAGCTTAGATGTGAAAGGATTGAGTTATGATAGGTTTAACATAATCAGTGCATTAATCCTCTGATGGGGATTAACTGGGTGGTAACTGTAGACAGGTAGGGTGTGGCTGGAGAAGGTTGGTCATTGGGGGCATGACTTTGGGGCATATATTTTGTTCATGGTGAGGGGAGTGCACGCTCTCTTGGCCTCCTGGTGCCAAGTTCTGGGCTGCTTTCTGCTGCCACACTTTGAGCCCAGAGCAATGGAGCCAAGTGTCCCTGGACTGAGACCTCTGAAATCATGAGGACCAAATAAACTTTTCCTTTAAAATTATTCTCGTCAGGTCTTTTGGTTACGACAGCAGCAAAAAAGCTAAGTAAAACAATTGGTATGCATGTATTACTATAGTATGCTGATTTTAGTTCTTTTGGATAAATACTAAGATGTAAAACAGCTAGGTCCTATGGTAGTTTCATTGTTGCTGATGCCATTCTAAGCAGAGTGATCTCAGTGTAGGTTTTTTGTTTTGTTTTGTTTCTTTGCACCATTGGAGATCACACTCAGGGTCTCATGCAAGCACACTAAGCAAACATGATACCACTGGGCTATAACCTCAACCCCTCAGTGTCATTTTGATTGTCTTTCCCTGATTGCTAAGGACGCTTAAAATGTTTTCCATGTATTTGTTGACCCTTTATACTTATTCTTTTGAGGATTGTCTGTTTAGGTCATTTGGGAGAAAAATCTTTGCCAGAGACTCTTCCAGCAATGGATTAATATCCAGAATATATAATGAATTCACAAAACTTAACACCTCAAAAACAAATGAACTAAACAGTTTTTAAATTTAATTTTTATTATTTTGCTTCTTTGAGTTACTAGCAATTTCTTCTTATTGTTTGCTGAACAGTATGGAATTTATATAGTCCAAACTTTGTATTTTGTCTTCTTCCTTTCACAGGTGCTGGTTGTTTTTGTGTTTTGTATTTTGTTTTTGTTTTTGTTTTTGTTTTCTGTTAGTCACTTAATTTACTGAGGATCATTTTGATACACTAGCATCTAGCATCTTGCTTTTTGTGTTCTTAGGTTGTGTCTACAATAGTGCTTATTTTAGAGCTAGAAGAACTTTTTGAAAGAGATACCTCTCTGGATGGTCATTTGAGGGCTTCCCATCTTTACCAAGATCTCCTGGCACTGTGAAGTCTCTAGGTTTCATTCAATTCACAGGTCTTCAGCAGGTGCTCTGTACAGATCTTGTAAAATTGTACCTTATCTCTACTTAGCACTGTCTTCAGTTAAAATCTTTATGCAGATTTTTGTAACTCTATTCCTGTATGGCTCGGTTTTCTCTAATACCCTGTCCTGCAGATGCCAACAGTCTGAAAGTCCTACCTCAGAAACTCAGTGAACATGCTGTGCTTTTGTGATTTGTGTAAATCCTTTTCTACCCGAAAGTCCAGATGGTGCCTAGATTGGGCTAAGATACAAAACCAGAGCAACTGTGGATCTGGCCTCATGTACATCCCATTTCTCAGAGATCAGAGTCTCATGCTGTATGTTAATCAACACCTGAATTTATTTGATTATATATATTGTTCAGTTTTATTTTTATTTATAGCATAGGCCCAACTCTTGTCTTACTCTGTTATTCTGTTATGGTCAGAGTAGAAAATCATATTACTCCTGGTCATCAAATATATTTTAACTGGCAATTCATGTAAATTTTAATAAGACATCAAAGTTTAATGATAAAAATGAAAGAATATTAAATAAAAAGCTTAAAATATAAGTAAAATAAGTAAGTACCCAGAATCACAGGTCTGTAACAACTTGGAAATTTCACTAGTGATGGCATTGATTACTATGTCCTAAAGCTGAGTTTTTAAATGAGCTCTTTTCAGCTTAATAGAAATCTAATATGTTATGCACAGTTCCTTTTAAAATAATTTTCTCTTAGTATATTTTTAAATTTAATTTAATCCATTCATTATTTAGTTCACTAATAGCATTAGGTGTGGTATGAGACAGTTTTTACACATATTTTAGATTTTTTAGCAGATTTAAATTTTTTACTCACATAGACAATGAAGTGTGTTATTTTATTATCCATTCTTTCTCACCTGATTTTGAAATAATTAATTAACTCAAGATATACTTTTTAGGTCCTTGCTATGTTTCAAGAACTGTTCAAATATTATCAGTAAACAATGACTGGAAATAAAGTAAATCATTCTATTATAATCAATGGAAATAGGTCATACACAAGGTACATAAAATAAGAAAATGAACATGAGCCACAATATTAGACAGTGTGGTTAGAATAGTCTTTAAGGATATGACACTTAGATCAGGCATAGTGGAGCATACTTGTAATCCCAGAGATTTGGGAAGCTGAGGCAGGGGAATTGCAAGTTTGAGACCAGCCTGGACAACTTAATCAGAAATTGTATCAAAGTAAAAACTATAAAAATGATTGAGGAAGTAGTTCAATGGTAAAGCATCCCTGGGTTGAATTCCTGGAAAGAAAAAAAAAAAAAAAGAAACTTGGGCCCATGTCTGGATTTACTCATTTATGAACAATCTATTCTTAAAGAAGTTCCTCTTATTCAAATTAATTTAGGTGAAAAATATAAATGTGATATCCAGTCATGTAAATATCCCTTTATAATTGTATTCTTTTTCAAACATTTTATTGGGTATAATCACACATTTCTTACTTCCAGATGATTTTCAAAATCACAATAAACATGTAAAAGTTGCTTTGGATAATAATTAAAATTTCCAGTAGGTAAAAGATAAAAATATTTATATATTTTACTATTTCACATTATGTTAAAAAATTATATATCATTCTTCACCTTGCATGCTGTAAACTTTTGTTTGTTCTGTTTGTTTAGTTAGGAATAACATTAAACAGATATGAAATTCTGTCAGGTTATCTATCTTCTCAACATATACCCAGATTATTACATCATATTAATTGGTAATATTTTTTAAAAATACATTTTGGAAGTTAACCAGAAATGATGTATTTTTAATTATACAGTTCTGAGGTTATTGGCTTACATTTGATTTATGATTTTTAATTACTTATATTAAATACATAGGCTATTTTGTGTAATTTTTATAAATTAATGGTGTCATTATGGTAACTTCCTTCCATGTTGTACTATACTATTAACTAAATATACTGCTTTCTCTATTTGAAACATTGAAGAGGCTTCATATCTAGTTTTAGAGGAAAAGATAATTATTTAAAAATGTTTCTGCCTTTTTAAGACTTTTTCTAAAGTCAATTATAACTATTTTAAACAAAATCATTCATCATGACAAATTTTCAAATTGCTCAGAAAGTATATCATACACATTGACTCATTTTTTTAAATCTATTATTTCCTTATACCAAATTTTGGATTTTAGGCTACCTAAACATTTTTTCTATTCCATTTTCCCTATGAAAAACAAATTGTTGAATTTACCAGCTCAATACTTCTGAAGTTTTACAATTCTTGGTGTCTTTTATCATATTTAAATTTATATTTGTTTTACATTTGTTTTCTAGAGCTCAATTTTTATATTATTCATTACCATATTTTTATTTGCTAAAATATTCTAAGTTATGGCTTTTCACTTGAGTGAACTTTGGAAATATTCTGTAAAATTTGATGAGTACCTTATATATATATATTTAAAGAGTTTTGAATTAAATTAAAGTGACCATTGGGGCACCCTGCTTGCATGGGGTGTCCCAGGAAGTTGTTTCACTGTACTCAGCTGCCCAGGTACTCAGAGGGTGCTGCAGCTCTCATCCCAGGATATTTGGCTACTGCTGCAGATGGTGGCAGACTTTGGCATCAACCAGTGTTGCTGGTTCTGCAAGAAATAGGATGCTGAGTTAGTGGGTTATGGAGGAATAACTGGAATCTCAAAGAAGGCCTTGGAAGTCAGGTCACTAACTTGCAGAAGGATTGGAATCCCTGCAGGCAGCCTCTGAAATGATGATGCACAAAGAAGTGAGAAGAAAGCCAAAGTTGCAGATGAGACCCATGAGATTAAGAGATGCCAGTAATGTGAGACTTCTGCCTACCAAAGCTGCAGAAATCCTGCAGAAACAAGACAAGAGAGGCCATGTGGGCCAAAACCAGCAAGGCCATGAGGGTCAGACGTACACAAGTCTTTTAGAGAGAACATTACAATTTATTCTACCCAGATGTTAGACTTGTTGGCACAGGTTAATTTCAGTCTTGTTTTGATTCTATGCCTTCTTTCCATGCCCTTTCTTTAAATGGAAAGGTATACTCTATGCCATTATATATTAAATATTTGTAACTTGCTTTTGATCTTCACAGGAGAGAAAAGCTAAGACTTTTCCGTACTCTCAGAAGAGATTTTGGACTTGGACTTTTGGTAATGCTGGAAGTGTTAAAACTATGGGACTCTTGAAAATGAACCAAATGTATTTTGCATATGTAAGATGAGCATGAGCTTTTGGGAGCTAGGTGCCAAATGCTATGGTTTAGATATAAGATGTCTAATGTGGGAAACAATGCAAGAATCTTCAGAGGTGCCATGATCAGATTATAAAGGGTATAATCTAATCAATTAATCCATTGAATCCAGTGATGCAGATTAACAGAGTAATAACTAGGTGGGTAGGGTGTGTCTGGAGGAGTTAGGTCACTGGGACATGAATTTAGGGTTTATATTTTGTCCTTTGTGAACAGAGTAACCCTCTCTGTTTCTTGCTGCCATGTCCTGAGCTGTTTTCCTCCTTCATGCAGATCCACCATGTTGTTCTGCCTCACCTCAAGCCTAGAGCTATGGAATTTGTCAATCACAGACTGAAACTGAAACTATAATCAGATAATTTTTCCTCTTTACAAAGAAACATTGAATTGTATTTTTATTTTCTTTTAAAAGAGTTTTATAATAAATAATTTAAAATATATGTTAAGCGTTTTTGTATGTGTTTGAATTTTTTACATATGTTCTTTGAGTCAAAGAATGGGATCTGGATTCTACTCAGCAGGATTCACAGTTCTATGTGTGGTCTAAATCAATTTTGTTACTATTCTACTGTTTGTGTAAGATACTTTTTATAGATGAAAATTTTCTTATATTAATAATAATATTAATCTTTAGATTATTCAGGTGTTTTAATTTCTTTGTTTCTCCTTTACTTAACATATGAATAATATAAAGTCTCTAGTGTAATACAAAATAATTTTAGTCTGCACAGATATATATATATATATATTTTTTTTTTAAACAATAAGTAGAAAATTAACAGATCCCACTAATCTGTAATAAAATCTCAAATGCTACCAAGGAGAACACATAGAATTACCTGTTTTGTTAAAAAATAGACTTTTATTTTCTACATATAAGTGTACATGCTTTGTATCTTTTTTGTTCTTGTTTTATTTTCCCAAAATTTTTTATATAAAATGTTTTTTTCTAATTACTAGCTTATAAATAAAAATTTTACTTTTTGTTTTCTAATTGTTACATTTGAGCACATATTGAATTTGCAACTTCCATGACAAATAAGGAATGTGAAATAAAATAAATAAATAAATTGCATTAAAAATGACAAAACCAGAAATTTTGTATCAACCTAATACTAAGAGATTGCCCTAAAAAAAGCAGCAAATGAGAATTCATAAGTCAACCATGGTCAACATCACTAGCTAAGGTGGTTCTCCTACTTGAATATGTTCTCCAGTCCACTTGTGGTAGTAAGAATAACATTCTCTCACTCCCCGACCCCCAGAAAAACCATGAGAACGTTGTAATTCCCAGAACCTGAGACTACATTAGATTACATGACAGAGGTAGAATTAAGGTTGCAATCAGCTGATCTTAAAATAGGGAGGTTGTCCTAGATTATTTAAGTGTGCTCAATGTTATCATAAAATTCCTTAAGAATGGAAGAGGAAAGTAACAGAGTGAAATAGATGGTAGTTAATGGAGGAATTATGACAATATTACTGCTTAAAAATGGAGAAAGGGCCATACTAGATAGAGTAAGGAAGCAAATTCTCTACTAAAGCCTTCAAAAGCAACACAGCCTACCAAAACCATTTACCCAGTTAGGAACCATATTTTTCCTGAGTTACAGAATGGTCAGATGATATATTTGTGCTGTTATAAGTCACTATGTTTGTAGTGTTTGCATACAGCAGTCATAAAAATGATATAACACTGCACTGGAAAAATCACAAATACAAATGACATAATGCAAAAATTAAAGGAAATTCAAAAGACAATTGATCAAAAACTGAAAAAAAATATGAAGAATGCAAATACAAAAGAATTGCTTTGTAATGAAACAGAATCAATACAGGAATCAGAAAATAACTTCAAAATATGCATAGTTTAGAAATGCAGAAAGATAAGGGAGGAAACAACATTTGTGAAATCTTCTTTCTCATTATAATAAAAGAGTTTTTTTTAATGAAAATTATAATCACTGTTATAAAAATAAACTAGGGATTCTACATTGGAGGAAAGAACAAACCAGTGCACTAAATGATCAAACTACAGAATTATGGCAAAATATAGTAAAAATGCCTTAAAAAGATAGAACAATTGCATAAAATGGAGGAAACATTTTTATCTATCAGTAGTTTCTAAAAGAGAATATAACAGAATGTAGGAAATGTTCAAGTCTATTTTCAAGAATAAAATGAGTAAAATGATATATTTTCTAAAAGAATTTTTAAAATATACACATTTTAAATCCTGTGAAGAAGAAAATGAATTCAGAAAGGAACAAAGTGGAGAAGGAGTGATGAGCCACAAGTTAAAAGGAAATGATTGCTAAAATAGAATTTAATAGAAGATGGAGAAGGGAAAGGAGAGCAAGGGTACAAGGAATATGAGGAGAAGACTGTAGGAACAAAGAAAATAAGAAGGGAAGTTAATAATGTTCCTAATAATAATGCTGAAGTAAACTTACAGATGAGAGCTACAAAAGGTGAGAAGTTTGGAGCGAGAGCAGGAAAAAAGAAGGGGAAGGAAGATACTGATCATCATTTTCCAAAACTATGTTTAAAATGTATGTGATAAAAATTGAGAACAACAACAGAAAGAATATCAACACGTAAAATTAGTAAAATAGAAAACAAATGAAACACTAAATCCAGAAGGAGGCAAGGAAACAGAGAAAGCAAGGTAAAGAGAAAACATAAAGCAAGATGACAGAAATCTATAATAGCTGATCACAAGGACTGTAAATGAACTAATTCTATTTCCAGAGTTTATATGATTGGATCAAATAAAAGAAATCAAACTACTAAACCTGACATTTCTTTCTATTTTCTTTTGTATTTATGGTGGACTGTGCACAAAACAAGAAATATTAATGGAAAAGAAAAAACAAGGTGTTTGTCAATGACACATCTTGATATCACAAAAAGACACAATAATGAGAACTACTAGAACAATATTAGATAAGCAGATCAATAGAATAAAGATTAAAAGAATTAAGCAGTAACACAAGTACAGTGCATAATAAAATTTTAATTTAGTGGAAAAAAGAAAAAGGTTTCTTAAAGTGTGTATAAGTAATTTTGATTGTTAACAGATAATCTTTCTGATTAAAACTTTTGGCATGTGAGCAAGTTTGTTGAAGACAAGTGGATCTTAAATTACAGATATGTTTATACTCATTTACTAATATAACCTTGATTAATAACAATATGCTAAAATCATATAACTCATGTTATAATTTCTTTGTCTTCACCATACTGGGTGAATTATGTAGGAGTAACATAATGCTGACAAGAGATGAGAGTAATGCATAACAATAATAATATTGCTAATTACATTGCTGCAATAAAGACATAATAAAAATGCTACTAGGTCTTCTATAGAATAGCTTGTCCTTAAAGCATTATAGAGATATCATGACTATAAAGAATTAGCATTGATGAATGGCATTATGATGGAAAGTTAGTCTGACATATACTGACCCAAGTGAAAAAAAAGTATGCTAAATTACTCCTAGATCTATTGCTATATCTTTTCAATACAAAATTTTGCATATTAAAATTTACTCACATAGGTAACAGAAAGCACAATTGTAAAGAAATTAAATTATTTTTCCTGCATATTATTCCTCATTTCTTTAACCTCTTTTATTAATATGCTCAAAATGTGAATATTCGTTCAGAAGATATGTTAAAATATCCAGACACAAAAAATAAGCCCTTCAAAAATATCAAAACAATTTTAAGTTGGAAATTGCTTTTGGTAATCTTTAAATGTTACTATACATTGCTGGCAGCCTACAAAAGCTTCTTGATGCATTTTTAATGAATCTTACTTATTATCAAATACAGGATTTCATATTCTATCAGCAGGGTAGTTGGGTTGGCAATAACAAAAAAACAAGTTTTCTAAGATGACATATAGATTCCCATATTTCAGTCTTATAACTTTGGAAGTCAGAGTACCAGATTCACAGTACTTCTGCCTTATTAAAGCTTTGGCATGGACACATGGTAGCTTTTCTATCTACTTAACAAATACATTGGCCTCCTCATTACTTTTGATTTGGGGAAAATAATTTTTATAAAACTAAAAGCAGTGAAAATCTGACATGTTTCAGGACATTGTATGCAAAAACAACTTGCCAGTAATTCATTACTCTGCACAAATTCAGTTTTCTTTATTCTGATGTACTGATGGGAGAGAATATGACAACTCTTCATTTTACAATAAATAGCACAATAATGAGATTATTTCTAGGCACTTAGACTAGATTTCCTCTCTTCTTTTATGTCTGTAAGTTTTTGTTAAGTAAAATTTCTTAAAGTAAGGCATTCTAATCTCCCCCTAAATTTACATTTACTCCTACCCTCACTCCCTAAGAAAAACCATCTCACACTTTTCTCCAGAGAGCAACTACAAAGGGTTAAACAAAATCCACCCTGACAATACTAGAAACAATTCTCTCGGTGTGTGTTGGTTCACTGCTCCACAGGGCATAGCAGATGTTGTGTCTGGTAGTAAGAAGGGCCCAGGAGGTGTGGGCTGTCAATCACGTTTGCTTTTTTTTTTTTTTTTTTTTCCCCTCTAACTACAGGCTATGCTATGGATATGAAGCTCAACTAAAACAATCTGCCTCAGCTGGGGTGTGTGAGGTATCAATAACCCTTGGCAGAGGTGTCAAGAGCCTTGCTGGAACTCAACTACCCTGCTGACCAGATGCTTAGCAAGTTAACAAGATTCTGAGCATTCACCACTTTACAACACAACAATTAACACAACTGGAAAAATCACTGCAGATATTCTGAAAAAGAATACTGTCAAATTTTTCCTTTATAAAACAGAAGCAAATTAATACTGGGCTATATTATGAAAAGGAATGTTTTAAGTTTCAAGTTCAGCAGGTGCTTTGTCTAAATAAGATGAAAATATCTGCAAAATCTATTATCAAAAATTATCTTCCTTTATTCATATACAAAATTTCTGAATACATTAAAACTATGTTGAATTCTATCCTCACAAACATGACATTTTGTCTTTGGTAATAAGTGAACCTGGTATATTTCCACACAAAAGATCAACACTAACACTTGGTTCATGAGTAGGATCTAAACAGGCAAAGTTTTAATAAAGTGAATATTAGTTAGCATATATATGAGGAAGTTACTCAGTTAACACTTAGATATCTATAAAACTGGAAAGAAATAAAGCACTCAAGTTATTTGATTAAAAGAAACCTCCCTTTTAAAAGACTATACACCAAATTGACGTATTTCATGTTTACTTTTCAAGTGATATTACCTTATGATATTCCCTATCCTCTCATTCATATTCTGTTAAATAGAAGTTATATAATTTTTCTGGAAAAAATATTATATCCTATTTCTAGAAAAATGGTATGCAGAAAACATGAATATTAGCTTTAAACAATTTAATGTTGTTTGTCTTTGCTTTGAAATTCAATAATGCCATCAGCCTGTAAGACCTCTTCGAGCCCAACGTTTCACACAGTGAAAGCTGCTTTCTGTTACAAAAGCACAGCAGCTGTGGCTCCCGCAGATACCCTTAAAGACAGATATAATAAAACCCTGGGAGGGAGTAGGTCGACACAGGAGCATGAAATGGACGAGATGAAGCCCCTTTGTCACCGCCAACAGACTATAAAGTTACTATAGTAACATACAGTATTAAACTCCAGGTGGATTGACTTAATCTTCCTCAAACAAAAAATAAAGGTTAACAAAAACCAAACCAATAATGATTACAATCACTCTACCCAAATATTTTTCAAGAAGTTGTTAGTTGTTATTTAGTCTGTATAGATGAGGAACAGGTTATGCTTGCTCCTCTTCTGTTTGAAGAAATAACCCCAGAAGTAAAAGAGAATGGGGAAAGAAATACAATTTTAAAATATTTTGAAAAAAAATTCATTGAATTGAGTAGCAAGAAAATCTAAGCAACAATGAAAGAACAATTAGGCTATCAGGGTTCTCAAACCCAGTTTTTTCCTTCATTCATCACTTTTTGAGGGGCAGAGTTTCAGTGCTAATACCTCTAGATCCAGTCCTAAGTTCGCTGATAATTCAGCAGCCCTTTCTTAACTTTGGTTGAAGAGTCTCAGACTCCATCCGTTTTAGTCTATGTTTTCAGAAAGGAAAAAAAAAAAAATGCTATAAGGTGCAATTTCTATGAAGCAGAAACTAGGAAACTTGTGTGTGCAATGTGAGACAAAAATGTAGAATAAAGGAAATGAAAAATTATAAATTAAACTCTATTTTTAAAATTTCATAATGGAAGTAAATCTAAGTGTTTAGAAGATATAATAACCTACTTAGAGTAGATGTCATTATGTTTATTTCCTCTTATAGGCCCAGACTTACTACTATTATTTTGGTGTATCATTGTCTCATTTATAAGACATTCCTGTAGGCCAAACCTCACAAACTCTTTATTCTACCCAAACATACATTGTTCTCTTTCACCTCTTCTCTCTGACACACACAATCTTATGGGCACACAATCTTACATTTTGTTTTAGTAAATGCCCACATTTTTTGTGGCTCTAGTTTCAAATGTTGAATTTCATGTGTTTATTATAGAAGGTGACTTGTGATCATAAATAAATATTAACATGTACATGTTTGTATTTTGTATTCATCTATCACTTGAATTGATCTTTCAAATACAGCTTTAATGATCTGAAAGAGTTAAGATAAGACTTTTTCTAAACCTTAATTTATGCCATGCAGTTAGGCACCAAGGTAAGCTGGACTCAATAAGAATATTTTTAGTAGGATTTAGCTAACAGTGTGAGACATACCTTTAATGGATTTAGTTTGGGTAAACAACCTTTGTCTAGACAGCCCAAATGTCACAGGTATCGGTGCTCATTTTAAGTGGTAACTTCTATGTAAATAATTGCAAAGTTGCATTTTGTTCTTTATACTGATATTTTATGAATTAAGGTTTTCAGCCATATCGAGAGCTAAATGTATACTCATAAGTGGTGGTTTTAATCATGGACGTTTTTGCTGGTAACTTTTATTTGACAATATGGGAAAAATTAGGTTTTAGACTGCATTCTAAGATTTGTGATATGATTCCTAAGAACTGCTTTTGATTTCTAGTAGTGTTAAGAAATATGGAAAAGAGATGTGGAAAGGAAGGGGTGATAGAATTTGGGGGAAAGTGAAGAGCAAAATTATGTTTCAGAGATGAAGAAATGTAGTCATAGTACAAAGGAGCAAAGACATTTATTCATTAGCAGTAAAGATATTTGTTCAGTAAATCAATGTGTATAAATGTGAACTTTTGAAACTTTAACAGAGCTATATTTTTTCCACAGGTAAATAGTTTGTCAACTTCCTTGTAATAACTCGTTAACATATTTATGATAAATAAAGACAACTTATATCAACTATTTTTAATTAATTAAAAATCATGTGGCCTTTCCTAATTATGTAAAAATCCATCTATAAAATGTTTGCTGTTATACAGTGTATGTAAATTTCCAGGCACATAGTGAATGTTGAATAAAAAGTAGCTATTATATTATCTTCACTCATAAATTCCTTTTTAGGTCCTCTATAATATGGAAATAAACTGAAATATGAAAACATTTTTAAATAAAAAAAAATTTGTTGTTTACCTAACTGTTAAAGTGTCATAAGAAAGGAAGGGAGGAAAATGGTTCTGGACTTCTAAAGGCACTCAGACTAGCACAGAGATTCTGATATAACAAGTACACATGGAATTCACATCTACCCCATGGCCTAACATTTTGAGTATTGACCCAATTGTCCATAGGAAGAGTTAATGAGCTCTCAAATTTAACTCATTTTATAATAGGTACTTCATCCTTATTTTGGGCTTTCTATAGTTTATAAAATCCTAGGAAAGATTAATGTAATCTATCTCTAAAATAGTTAATTTATAATTTTATAGGTTGAAAGAATAATCTCAAATCACTAACAGTAAATTCTGACAAATTCAATGTTATGTGATTGAAGTTGTAAAAAATGAGTAAGGTAAGGTAAATAATCTGTTTACAAGAATAATTTCATTCTAAGGAGAAATGTGCTTAAAACTTTTGTACATAATAAAATTTTTGCCTTTACATAAAACACTCAATTATTTATGCATGCAAATTTCTATTCTTCATTACTTTAATTTTGTTAAGAACAAGTGTCATCTGAGGTTGCAATTTATTTTGCTGGTTGATATCATCAGAGACCCTATGCCCCAATTCAAAATAAAAGGGATGTGGGATACAAAGTAACACCATTGAATTAAGAGTTGCCTTAAATGAGCCTCTGCAACACTGATAATCCTGTTTGTATATTGCATAATCCGTTATTTTTTTTTTTGCTTGTGTATTTTTCCTTCAATATGAATTCCACATTTTACCAGAAGGTCTGTGGGGTACAAACCAGTAATTAAAAACCCGGGGCTCTAATAACTTTGACAAATACAGTAGATCTACGCCATTGTATAAGTTGTTCACAGAGAGAGGAAAAAAGGAAATGGATTTTTAACAGATAAATTAGTTTAATTCATAAAAATTCACATAATGGGTGATAGTTCACACTGAGCAGTTCTGCCATCTTCATTCAGAGCAGCAAACAAGGGAAGGAGAGGAGGTTACAAGATGTTTTTAGTGCTATCAGCTGGGAAGTGTGTAAGACTCTAAAAATTGCTGTAATTTTCACCTCAGGCATCCCAAAGAGCTCAGCGAACCATCCAGGATGAGATCCACAACAATCTGTAAGCTCCAGCACCCTCCTCACAAACCCTGCAGGATTCCTCCAACTCACCCAGACTCTACCAGCAGCCTCAACAACTTGACTCTGACCTCATTGAGCATTCCATCAGAATAACAGACCCACCCTCATCTGATTCTCTACAGGAACAGGAAAAGAGAAGATTTAGAAAAAAATGACAAAAGCTATTAAGACAATTTCTGTGCTGAGTGTTTTAATGATCTTGCAGATTGCATCCCAAGGCCCCCAACTTCAAAAGTAATGATGTGAACCTGAGGTTCTAGTCAACAAACGAACAAAGGTTATCTTTATGTGGGCGCACCTATGCAAACATATCTCATGAGCACACAGAAAAGAATGATTGAATAAGCGGTACTCTGAGATAGTAACGTTTAGTACAGTCAGTAATAATCATTTGTTTTTCTTTTTCAGAGAACATGAGCTCCTCAAAAAGCTGCTGCTATTCTCTAACTACTTTCATATAAGAAAGGAAGATCAGGAAGCTCAAGATGATGGTATCTGCAATGCTTGCTACTCTAGTTTTCTTTCTTGTTTCCCAAAATAGAGATGGGCTTTCCAATGATTTCTCTACACAATAACGAGTCAAATTCATCTAGGGAACAACTTGTTCCCCACATATTTCTAAAAGAACATTTAAAAAAAAAAAAAAACCATAATGTCCATAGCTCTCTTTAAATGAAGATATTCTAATATCTAAAACTTTTTAATGAAATTCTGTTTACTAATTTGTTTATGATTTTCATTACTGAACTGTTTCATGTTTCAATTTTTCCTGAAAATGTGGAGAATTAAAAATATATGTCAGCCATCTTAATAACCTCTGCATTGAAAGAACACTGAGAGATTTTCCTTTTGGCTGTATAACACAGACCCTGCGTTGGAGTTTGCTTTTAAGTAATGGTCAATAAATATTAAACAATGTTTAAAAATTTTTCAAAATATATGAAAATAGTGCAATAATTTTTGGATAAAATATAAAGTCCCAATTACTTATCTATTGTTGCATTATATAAATTTTATTATTCTTAATACTACATGTAATTTATAATACATTAACAGTTTATTAGAATGTGAACCCCATAGGGCAGGGCCCATATGTTTTGTTCATTCCTTTATATTTGGTGATCAAAATAGTGCCTGGCACATAATTGGTTCTCATTGTTTATTGAATAAACTAATGATGAAATTACTGAATTTGACATAATTTTCTGCAGCTGTCTAATTACATGAACAGGAATATTTTACCTCATATTTCAGCAGTTAAATAAATTAAAATACAAGTCTCAAAACATGTGTGTTTCCTCTTTAATGGATGTAGAACATACAGCAAGTACATATAAACTTATAAATAACTTTATATATTTATAAATTAATGTTCTCTCTTTGAATATCTTACCAGGTTAAAGTCAAAGGAAGATTCAGAGACAAAACCATTAAGAACAAAATTATATATTTACTTTGAAAAGTAGACTGTTTACGAGCGAGTATACTGGAGAACTGGCTTCTTGAACACAGTTTGAGTGTAAAGGAAAAGAAACACACCAAATATGAGGTTACCAAAGGTGCATTTATCCTGCTCAAAATAAGTTGTTTTCTCAAATGATTATCATGTTTGCAAGGGTATGCACCTTTCTGGAGGTATCGGTACTGCAAAATTAGTATTCACTTTGTTTTTCTAGGAAGTTGGCAACTTTAGAGAAAGGCCTAAAACCTGCGCTGATTTGGGAACTGGCGCTAGACAGGGATTCCTGTTGTGCTTGTTTTAGCTTATCCCATAATGCAGCTGCTTTGTTTGTATGCTTTGTTTGTATTTCTGACTGAGGTATGATGGAGACATGGCAAAATGTTAATTTTTTCAGTAGAATTTCATGACCCCAAAATGAATTATTTAAAATAGATTTTAGGCTTCATGTGTGTCTGTCAGCAACAGTCCATGTTTAACTCGGCCTGCTTCAGCCACGCTGCTCTGAACTGAAACAAGAAACCGGGATGCTATACCTTTGCTCCCTAATAATTACCCCGGACTCTTCTCAGTATGCTGGCATCTTTGTGCCCACCCTGCCTGCCTCTTCCCCACCTCCACCTCAGTTCCAAACAGCCTCTGACTTTGCTTTTGAGGCAGCAATGAGAACACTGGTCATGTTGTCACACAGTCCTGGTACAAATCTCAAATCTGACCCCAGTGGAATTGTTCCCCAGAGCCAATGTCCTAACATCTCTGAACCTCAGCTCCCTTATTGATCAAACTATGATAATAAGACTTATTTATAGGATTTTCATGAGAATGCCAGATGCTTTACATGAAGAAGTTGAGACTGTGACTATCTAATTAATTTGGTTAATAAACAGTTATACTCTACATTTTCATTTTTCTATTTTAGCCTGCTTTTGCACTTCAGATTTATAGTTTTTGTCAAGTTGACTTGGCATGTTTACAGATTGTAAAATTCTTTTTTCTCTCAAAACACTGAATCCCACCCTCACCATTCAACCTCTTACTGCCTTAGGAGAGCACTTTGCCCTGAGTTCAAGTCCCAGAAGCAGACCCTCTTCTGATGGCTGCGCTCCAGGCTCCCAGAGTGGCTGCTGTGGTCTCACATGCTGTGGTTTCCATGGTTGAAGCTTTATTTACTTTCAGCTGTGACTTCATTCTGGCTCTGACTTACCTATCTGCTCTCTGGTTTCCTTGCCCATGGAATGTGGATTATGAAATTCTTTCATAACACTAAGGGGAATAAATTAACTAATGCCAAATGTTATTTAGCATAGTGTGTGGCACATGAAACGCAATAAAAAGGCAATTCTTCTACCATTAAAGAAATGGAAATTAGTGCCCAGAATACTGTATTTATGCAATCAAATTCTTTTAGCTATTTGACAAAATGAGTAAAGCTAGTCAACAGGAAATACATTGAATTATATAATATTTTATTTTACCTCTATGAAAGACTAAAAATGCATATGTTAGGGTCAGAGATGCTAATGATATATGGGGAGCTTTGAGATTTAAAGAGCATTGTTTCCTAGAATTTGTGCCTGTGAATATTCTGCATGTTATTATTCACTCTAGATTAGCCTAAACCTGGGTTTTGTGTGTGTGCAGATGTATAAATATATAGATATAAAGATATAGATAAATACATATCTCTATATAAATATATATAGTTGACAATTCAAGAAAAATAGATTTTGATAATTTTTTTCTATAAGATTATGGCATATTTAAAAATGAATATAATGTTGTAAGTTATGAATTACTACATTCATTTTAAAATTATAATTCCTATTATGAAATAATGAATTTAAACATTATATTTTACACAGTCTAGCAATATAATCTATCAGTAAAAGGATTTCAGTGCCTACTCTATTAAGGCTCATATTACCTGCTCTACCAATGTTTCCTGAATAAACAAAATTGTATTAAATGCTTATATACATTCCTCTGGAGGATAGGATTATTCCAAAGAATTCAACAGTAAAGATTAGCCAAGGACATTCTTCTCCAGAAAGAGCTTTCACCACTCAAGATATTTACTGACAAGACCTCCAAGTGTAAGAGAACCCCAAAGTTTAGATACAAAGAGTCTCCACTGAGGTAGTGATGGAAAGCCTTCCAAAAGAACTGGCAAATCTAGCAGAGGAAGAACACAGGCAAAGAACATCTTAATGCCTGAGAATCCTGTGATATCCCTGCCTAGAGACTTGAAAATAGGACTTCTACTACATGTAAAATACAACCAAAGTTGCCTTCTTTGCTTTGTTGTCCATTGATTTGTAGCAGGCATTCTTCATGTGGGAGAAAGAGTGAGGGGTAAGCAGATATATGTTGGAATAGAGTGTTAGGATGGTTAATGTTATGTTTGTCTAAAAATCAAATACCATATCAGCCAGTGGATTCATCATAAGTGTCTTTTCTGAGTTTTCACATTACAAACGCTATTAATGGAGCAGAGTTAGCTGAAAGGTAAATAAATCCGCTGAAGGAAACTACCTTAAAACATACAGAAGGGAAAATTTCTGTTTATATGAAGAAAGCAATAGTCAAGCCTTTCAAATAGGTCAGAGGACTAGATCATGAAGGTCTGAAATTTTCATTGTCACACGAAAAAACGATAATGGAAATCCATGGAGGAATTTTTTGTCATTACAACACGTTTAGAATTTCATTGAATAGAGACTAGGAATGCTAAATTTCCTGCAAAGAATACTGCAAAGAACAGCCTTGAGACCTGCACAACTTAAAAAATTTTTGAAGGTACTTATATGGGTCCAAATGGCACCTAGAGCTTAGCTCAATTTTAAAAAATAAAGAAAGAAGAAAGAAAGAAAGAAAGAAAGAAAGAGAGAGAGAGAGAGAGAGAGAGAGAGAGAGAGAGAGAGAGAGAGAGAGAGAGAGAGAGAAAGAAAGAAAGAAAGGAAGGAAGAGCAAGCTACTTTTGTGTACTATTAGCGTAATTGGAATTTTAAGAAATTGAGCCATTGTATGTAATAATGGAAATATTCCCTTTTTTTTTTTTTCAGATTGATTAAAGAATGCTTACCATTTGAAAACACATTTAACACCTATGTCAATGTCACTCTTGCTTGCATTGCTACTACAACACACCTGAATGGGTCTGCCTTTGGTAGTTACTATTTTCTATATGTAGGTTCAGGCGTACAACCCAAGAACCACTGATAGAGCTTTTCAGGGAAGTAGCAAAGTAATACAGAGAGAGAAAAGAAGAGTCTTACTCTTAGAATAGTTTAAGTGTTGTCATAAACTTAACAACCTATTATAATATATAATAACCTATTATAACTATTTGTTCATGAAATCAGTATATACAATGCAGAGTTTGCTCTATCAATATATCTTGAGTGAATTGTTCAGAAGGACTTTAATACTTAATCATCAATATCTGATTTTTGTGAGATTTCTGAGAAATAACAGTGATCTCAAGATGTCCAATCAGAATTCTTTTAGAATACCAGTGTAAATTATATCAGGAATTGTCCTTAGTCAGATATGGCCCATTGCCAGGTGCAGGGATCTTGGGAGACCCAAACTGTTGGAGGTCTACCTTCTCAAGGAGGCTAATATCACTTACAAGTATAAATGGGTCATTGATGTCTTGACCACAGACAGATTATTGCCACAATGCAGGGCTATGTGATTTTTGAAAGACATTTGTGGGAAAGCATAATGAAAAAATAAGCAAAAATTTCCAAGTCCTGCTGACAATGTGACAAATGGATTCAATGATTTTACAGGATCTCTGCAGGCCCTCAAATAACTGTAATTCTTTGTATAAATTCTTAGGATAAGAAGTTTCACATATTGCCAAATAGCATTGTTAGTGTGCTTTTAAAAGAGGTCTATTTAATCATGGGTGATATATACGAAAACTTTTTCTTATTCATACAGGTACATCCCCCAAATTAAAAAAAAAATAATTTTTAAAAAGTTTACTCACCAATCCAAGTATGTAAACCACACTTGAAGGAGAAAAGTCATTTTCCCCACAAACAGAGGCAAAAGTATAATTAAATTATTTCATCATAATAATTGTTATTTTTAACCCTGTGAATATTCAGAAGTTGCAGTATATTTTCTCTGTCTTTTGTAGCGAGTTTAAACACAAGTTTCAATTCATTTTTTTTTTTGTTGAGTCCAATTCCTATTAGTGAGAGTTGAGCAACTGCATAAAGAAGTTTTAAAAATGAAAATTTTTTTGCAAATATAATTATGTACATTTGCTATGAGTTAAACATGATAGGAACTGAGACTTCACTGGCCTCCTCTCATTGTACCTTTTATAAGATCACTTTGCTGTGTGAATGATATGTGGCAAATTTTCTGTAGTTTTTAAATCATTTTAAAGTATATAATATAAAGATATTGACTTGTCTTTATGTCCAACATATAGTTAATACTTCATTTAGTAATTATAGAATATTGATACACCTTAGAACTTGCAAATAATTTTTACATTAGTAATCTCACTTAAAAAGTTTATCTTAAAAAAAAGAACTTTATCTCAAATTAATACATTTATGTTTAAAAAGCTGTCAATTTTCTTCAAGTCCATTTATTTTCTAAAATGCATTAAATTACTGAAAACAGCCAATTTTAAATTAGAGGATTCTGCAGGATAAATTGTGGGTTCTGCTTTCCACATGTTAAACTTTTACCCTTTTTGAAGAACTCTTCCACCATTAAAAATGTGTCTTATGTGGATGCTCTTAAGTATCAAGGCTGGAGAAGCTTTTGCAGACTTCTTACTGGATTAATGACATTTGTAAAAATGATAGATAAAATAAAAATAGGCCTGGTCACAACTAGCTTAAGATTCTCTTTTCAATTAAGCATAATATGTTCAGATTAAAAATCATAGTAAATTAGTTTTAAAAACATAACCAGCAAGAATTGCTAGTGTGATAATAGCTTATGCTTATTCTATTATATTTAACAACAAAAACACTTGTTAGTATTTTGTTGATTATGCTAAAGCAAGTGTTTTGAAAAATCATTGGCTTTTTCACATGTCTGAGCTTGCCCTGTTTGTGGGGAGGGGAGAGCAAGAAAGGAAACATTTCTAGTAAAACCACTTTGGTAATATCTGAGACAACACCATTCTTATTTCACTGGGATTTTATTTCATTCTTGTAGGCTTAACATCTCACTGCATGAACAAAGAAAATATCATGTGAAAAGGGCTTCAGGCTAGCTACTTCCAAAAGGATTCAACCTTCTAAGTGCTATCAATATCATCCATACACCCACACAGTTAGCACTTTTGAATACATTTACTGAAAACCATTAATAAAGCAACAATCTTAGTCTGGTTCTTAACCATGTGTCACAGTGAAATAAGTTCATGTAAATCTGTGAACTGCACGACAATGATCAAATTAACAGTCATTTCAAGAAAAAATGCCCCTCAGGCTGAAAAATAATTAGTAGTCTCTCACTATCTTTTCCTCCTAATAAAAATCACGATATTATTGTTGACTGTGCTAATAAAACACCTCCCATGACCCTGATGTAGCTTGATGTAAAATGTAAGGACTGTTCTATTGTGCAGTCTCACACATCTTTTATTGAACATTTCCATTTGGCTCTTCATCTGCGAACACAAGGGCCCATAGAAACTGAAGAACTTTTGTCACAGTGTAATGCAACTCTCACTTGTTTATTACTGCAGTTAATAAAACACCCACTTTGAAATTCATTATCTCTGAAATTTAACTTTTAACTATGTAAGCCGAATATTCAGAGCTTTGATATGAGCAGGAATAAGAGCAAGAGACAGAGAAAGAAAACGGAACATATATTTAGTACACAAAGAAACCAAGGTTAGCAAATACATTGCTATAAACATTGAATCCAATATTTTGATTTTTAGAAAAACATTAATCAAGGAAATCGTAATCCTCATAGGTTGTTTGACACATTTTCCTTTTGGTTATTTATACTCCCTCCACAACCGTTTCTTGAATGCTTTTGTGCAAAACACTATTGTAGGTCTAATGAGGAACAGAAAGAAGTAAAACACAATCTTGTCCTCAAGGAGTTTATTAAAGATATGATAGATTGGGTTTCTGTGCTGAAGTGGCTGATGAGTTGGTTACTAATGTTTCCAATATACAAACTGAAGATAAAATGCTAGTCACCTTTAAACACACACACACACACACACACACACACACACACACACACACACAAGCTTGATAAAGTCAGTAAACTGCTGAAGTATATAAATCAGATCATTGGAAAAAAAATATTGCTAGCACAATTCATGAGAACCCAGTTTTCAGGATTCAATAGGATTCAACACTCTTTTGAGCATGACAACATAAGCAAGGTATTATTGCCCTCAAGTAGCTTGCCATCCCATGAAGAAAAATTCATGACCATAACTAAATATAATACAAGTCAGAATATGGTCATTGTCTTAGTGGACAACTTCATAGCAATCTATTTTGATTTTACTTTTGTAAATTCTCAGAATCAGATATTTGAAGTAATGAGTAGTACATATGTTCCTTGGGAAGAGCTAAGCACATCAGGTATGCATATAATTTTACAGTATTTTCCAATTTGCAGATGTTATCAGAAAACATGTATGTTAACAGAAGATAGTAAACAACTGGATTAACACAAGGAAATGTTAATCTCTCAGGAAATTACAAATATTACAAGAGCAGAATTAAAATATAAATTTTACCAAAAGCAAAGGCAATTTTGTTTTGCTTAATTTTTATGAAAGAAACATCTCAGCATCCTTCTAAATCCCTGTTTACCAAAGTGGATTCAGTGAATGCTATGTTAAAAAATGTTATAAAGTTCTGGTAATTTGGAAATACTAGATTAAGCAAAGTTAAACATCTCTAGGATTATAATATGGTCATGAACATTTGTGAATCTCAAGGAAAAAAATTTCCTCTCACATACCATCCAGGACTGTAATTCATTGGAATAAAGCTTGGGACAGTCATATCTGATGGCTGATGAAAAAAAGCTTATGCTTTCATGCCCTACCCCTAAAAGGTGAGTCTAGAAATTCATATTTTTAAGACCTCAGGTGATTTCAATGTAACTGCCTGGTATCCTAACCTGAATTGATATTTGAGAGTCTTTACTACTAAACACTTTTAGTAGTAAATATCTTTACCTTTAGAGGCAACAGGAGGTGAGTTGGGATTCATAAGTACTATTTTTAATATAATAATAAACATTAAAGCATGGATTCACAGTTTTTAATAGGCAGATGAAAATAAGTACATTTTATAATTACCTTCTGTTTAAAGCCATTTTGTGTTATCTAAAGAGACTAATTTACAAAGAAAAAGAGATTTAGCTCACAGCTCTAGAGGTTCAAAAGATCAGGCAGTTTCATTCGTTTGGGTTTTGGGGAGGGTGTTAATGGTGGTTGATGTCAAAACAGGGGAATAAATGTGGGAAGAAGAGACGACATCTTGAAACAAGAAGTCAAAGAGAGATCACCATTCTGCATTTCCTTCTAAGGACATGCCCCAGTTGACCTAAGGCATTCCCACTAGGCCCCACCTCTTAAATTTCCCACTTCCCAACATTGTCATACTGAGGACCAAGCTCCATATACATGATCCATTACAGGACAAACAATATCCAAACCATAGCACCCTCTGTTGGATTAATGCAAATCTTCCATTTTGTGGACTACACTCTCCTTCACATTTTAATAATGTTAACATTTTGGAGGGAAAGAGGATGGAATTCTGAATATCAGTGGGTGCTCAAGAGATGTGCCTGGTTATTCTCAGAAAATGTATACATACTGTTCAGAAATTCTGTCAGCATAGGATTATCTCCACTGAGCTTTTTCTTTTCTTTCCTTTTCTTTCTTCCCTCCCTTCTTTCTTTCTTTCTTTCTTTCTTTCTTTCTTTCTTTCTTTCTTTCTTTCTTTCTTTCTTTCTTTCTTTCTTTTTTTCTTTCTTTCTTTCTTTCCCCTTTCCTTACCTTTCTCCTTTTTCTCCACAAAGTAAAAATCACCTCCCTCTACATGTAAAAAAGTCTTTCTCATTAAAGAGTACTAGGCAGAGTAAATGATGTGCTTTTGTTTCAGATATTACAATCTCCTGAATCTCTAATTATTAAACACTCCACTTCTATGCCACTTCCAGTTATAAGTTGCACAGGATGTATTGAAAAACTATTTTCCACCCTGGGTTTAGCAAGGTAAGTTTCAGTATGGAATAGCTCACAAAAGTGATTCACTGAGTAGCAGAGACTCTCAAGGACAAAGAAAGGAAGCAAAAGGAAAAATGGATATTTCTGAAAGTTCATAAAGTTTATAAGTTAAGTTCATAAATTAAATTTTTTTATCTATTTCCATCTTGAAAGATGTGATTTGTGTAACCAATGTCATACAGCACATAGATGCTGATTTTTCTTAAGAAGTCAAGATTAATGCCACAACTATTAGTATAATTTAACCAAGGGATTGTTGGGACAATGGATGCCATTGTCCTATTAGCCATCCAGTGTTGTTGTGGGTTTTTATTTTATTTTTTATTTTTTTACCTATTTCATACATCCTGATAAAGCTATACTCTTTGTTTTGGAAACTCTTGCACTTAGGAATCCAGTGTAATTTAAAGATAAATGACCCAAGTTTAAAACCTGGTATATCACCTGAGTTTTCTCAAAATTCAAAATGTGTATATTTAAAATAGCCTTTTGTTTGTTTGTTTGTTTTGGGGGTTTCTTTTAGACCATTTGTATATCTTCTTTGGATAAGTGTCTAATCTGATCATTTGCCATTTTTAATTGAATTACTTATTTTTTGTTGCTAAGTTTTTTGAGTTACTGATATATTCTGGATATTACTCCTTTGTCAGCAAATATTCTCTTCTGTATGTTTTATATTCACTTCATTGACTGTTTCTTTTACTGGGTCAAAGTTTTCAGTTTGATAGAACACCATTTTTAGCTTTCAGGTAAATGCAAATCAAAAGCACAATAAGACTGCCTCCCACTCCAATTAGAAAATGAAAAACAGCAAATCCTGCAATGTAGAAAAAGAAATTCTTATGCACTGTTGTTGGAAGTGTAAATTAGTACAACCATTATGGAAAAGAGGATTCCTCAAAAAAAACCAAAATTAGAGGTACCATGATCCAGCTACCCCAATTCAGGGTATACATAAAAAGGAAAGGAATCAGCATAACAAAGAGATACCTGCATGCCCGATACCTGCATCCCTATTCCCAAGAGAGTAGAGTTGCCTGGGTGCCCAATAACAGATGAATAGATGAAAAAAAAGTACAGTTCATATACACAATGGAATATTACTCAACCATAAAGAAGAATCAACCCTGTCATTTGCAGCAAAATTGATGGAACTGGATGACATTAAGTGAAACAAGCCAGACACCAAAAACAAAAACTACATGTATTCCCTCATATGTGAAAGTTAAGCCAGCCTGAATATAGAATAGTGATTACTGGAGATTAGGAAGGGTGAGTGTGTGATGAGAGAGGATGAATGGAAGTTGGATTTGATAAATGCTGACTTTAAAACCGGAGTTTCTTTAAACATAAAAATGATGGTGGTGGGCAGGAGGATCACAAGTTCAAAGCCAGCCTCAGCAATTTAGGACCTGAGCAACTTAGTAAGACCCTGTCTCAAAATATAAAAAATAAAAAGTTAAAATTAAAGGATTGGGATAGGACCTCTGGCTGGACTGACTGAGACCCGTCTCCAGGATTCCTTAGCCCGACCCATCACTCCCTGCCTCTGGGGCCCTCACATCGACTGACTGCTCCCTGCCACCAAGACCCCCAGACCAACTGACTGTGCCCTATCACCGGAACCCCGGAACAACTGATTGCAACCGGCCTCCAGGATCCCACAACCACACCAAACACACCTGACCTCCAGGACCACTGCCTGACCAACTACATCCCACCTCCAGGAACTCCAGCTGACCACGCCCACACCCTGAGCTGCAGCTCCCCATTTGCCAACACATTTGGAAGTCAGAGCAGCCATCTTGGATAATCCTGGAAGCCATAGCTCCGATCTTTAGGTGGGGCAAATCCCATCCTGAGACGCCTGCTGGAGGCTTGAAGCTCATTGTCAGGTACCTCTCATGCATCAGGCTACTGAACACTGGGAGGTTTCATTACTAAATGACTGTTATACTGTAGATTTTCTTTTTTCTCCTTATAGAAAAACTTTGTTTTTATTTCTTTACTTTTTTTGCTCTCTTTTCCTTTTGTTTACCTGTTCCCTCAGAGTCTCTTTCTCACTTTTTGCATGCTAACATCCGATTTCTTTTGATTACACTCTCACCCTTTCTATTATCTAGAACTTCTCTATATTCTTTTCTTATCCCATTAATAGCCACATTCTATATCCCTCTGCATCCTCTTTGTCCTCCATTAGAAACTGCAGACCTTATTGCAAATCTATTTGTTTTACTGAAGATAATATTTGAACTCATTCTGTTTATTATGACAATTTTGTTATTGTCCTCATAGGGGCTATTTGGTCTAGGATTTCATAGTGTCTGAATTAGGCACTGCTAATATTGATCTCCCCTTAAGGAAAGGGTTTTGGAGACCTCTAGGGCCACTATAAGCCTATAGGGGGAAATCTGCAATGCCCCAGATCTGCACTGCTAGAGGGGCAACATGAACAACATGAAAAAACAAGGAAAGAAAATGATCCAAACAAATCTAGATTCTATATTAATAGAATCCAATGACAGTATGGTAGAAGAAATGTCAGAAAAGGACTTCAGATTATACGTGATTAAGATGATTTGTGAAGCAAAGGATGAGATAAGAGAGCAAATGCAGGCAATGAATGATAATACCAATAAGCTGAAAGAGCACCTGCAGGAAGCAAAAGCTTATTTCAACAAATAGATAGAGATTCTCAAAAAAAAAAAAAAAAAAAAAAAAACCAAAAAACAAATGGAAATTCTTGAAATGAAGGAAACAATAAACCAAATAAAAACTTCAATGGAAAGCATCACCAAAAGACTAGACCACTTGAATCTTGAAAATAAAGTTGCCCAAACAGAGAAGATGTAAGAAATCATAAACGGAATCTCCAAGAACTATGGGACATCATGAAAAGACCAAATTTAAGAATTATTGGGATTGAAGAAGGCACAGAGTTACAAACCAAGGAATGAACAACCTATTCAATGAAATAATATCAGAAAATTTCCCAAACCTGAAGAATGAAATGGAAAATCAAATACAAGAGGCTTACAGAACAACAAATGCACAGAATCACAACAGACCCACACCAAGGCACATTATAATGAAAATGCCTAACATTCAAAATGAAGATAGGATTTTGAAGGCCGCGAGAGAAACATCAGATTACATACAGGGGGAGACCAATACGGATAGCAGTAGACTTCTCAACCCAGACTCTAAAAGCTAGAAGGGCCTGAACCAACATATTTCAAGCTCTGAAAGAACATGGTTGCCAAACAAGAATCCTATACCCAGCAAAACTAACCTTCAGATATGAAGATGAAATAAAATCCTTCCATGATAAACAAAAGCTAAAAGAATTTACAAATAGAAAGCCTGCACTACAGAATGTTCTCAACAAAATATTCCATGAGGAGGAAATGAAAAACAACAATGGAGGTCAGCAAAGGGAGGAACTACCTTAGAGAAAAACCACTCAAAGGAGAAACCAAGCCAACATAAAAACCAAAAATAAGCCAAATGACTGGGAATACAAATCATTCTCAATAATAACCCTGAACATTAATGGCCTAAACTCATCAATCAAAAGACATAGACTGGCAGAATGTATTAAAAAGAAAGACCCAACAATATGCTGCCTGCAAGAGACTCATCACATAGAAAAGGACATCCACTGACTAAAGGTGAAAGGATGGGAAAAAACATGCAACACACATGGACACAGTAAAAAAGTAGGGATTTCTATCCTTATATCAGATAAAGTGGACTTCAAGCCAAAGTTACTCAGAAGGGATAAAGAAGGACATTTCATACTGCTTAAGGGAACCATAAATCAAGAAGTCATAATGATAGTAAATATTTATGCCCCAAACAATGGTGCATCCCTGTACATCAAACAAATCCTTCTCAATTTCAGGAATCACATAGACCACAACACAATAATTCTGAGTGATTTTAATTCACCACTGTCACCACTAGATAGATCTTCCAAACAAAAACGAACCAAAGAAACCAGAGAACTCAATAACACAATCAATGACCTAGACTTAATAGACATATATAGAATATTCCATCCATCAACAAGAGGATTCACTTTCTTCTCAGGGGCATGTGGAACCTTCTAGAAAATAGACCATATGTTATGCCACAAAGCAGCCCTTAGGAAATGCAAAAAAATAGAGATACTGTCTTGTGTTCTATCAGATTATAATGGACTGAGAGTAGAAATCAATGACAAAATAAAAAACAGAAATTACTCCAACACCTGGAGACTAAATAATATGCTATTGAATGAAACATGGATAACAGAGAATATCAGGGAGGACATAAAAAAATTCTTAGAGGTCAATGAGAACGACGATAAAACATATCAAAATCTCTGGGACACTATGAAAGCAGTACTAAGAGGAAAATTCATTGCATGGAGTGAATTCCACAAAAGATGAAAAGTCAACAATTAAATGACCTAACATTACAGCTCAAAGCCCTAGAAAAAGAAGAACAGAATGACAGCAAAAGTAGTAGAAGACAGGAAATAATTAAAATCAGAGCTGAAATCAATGAAATTGAAACAAAAGAAACTATTCAAAAAATTGACAAAACAATAAGTTTGTTCTTTGAGAAAGTAAACAAAATAGACAAACCCTTAGCCACACTAACAAAGAGAAAGAGAGAGAAAACTCAAATTACTAAAATTCGTTATGAAAAAGGAAATATCACTACAGACACCACTGAGATACATAACATAATGAGAAGCTACTTTGAAAATCCGTATTCCAACAAAATAGAAACTACCGAAGACATTGACAAATTTCTAGAGACATATGCTCCTCCCAAACTGAACCAGGAGGACACACACAATTTAAACAGATCAATATCAAGCAATGAAATAGAAGAAGTCATTAAAAACCTACAATCCAAGAAAAGCCCAGGACCAGATGGATTCTCAGCCGAGTTCTAAAAGACCTTCAAAGAAGAACTCATTCCAATACTTCTCAAAGTATTCCAGGAAATAGAAAAGGAGGGTACCCTACCAAACTCATTCTATGGAGCTAATATCATCCTCATACCCAAACCAGGCAAAGACGCATCAAGGGAGCAAAATTTTAGACCAATATCCTTGATGAATATAGATGCGAAGATCCTTAACAAAATATTGCCAAACCGTATCCAAAAACATATTAAGAAAATCGTGCACCACAATCAAGTGGGGTTCATTCCTGGAATGCAAGGATGGCTTAACATCTGTAAATCAATAAATGTAATCCATCATGTCAATAGACTTAAGGATAAGAATCATATGGTTATTTCAATTGACACAGAAAAAGTGTTTGACAAAATACAACACCCCTTCATGCTCAAAACACTAGAAAAAATAGGGATAGTAGGAACATACCTGAACATTGTAAAGGCTATTTATGCTAAGCCCATGGCCAACATCATTCTTAATGGAGAAAAACTGAAACCATTCCTTTTAAAAATGGGAACAAGACAGGGATGTCCTCTTTCACCACTTCTATTCAACATTGTCCTTGAAACTCTAGCCAGAGCAATTAGGCAGACTAAAGAAATTAAAGACAAACGAATAGGAAAAGAGGAACATAAGCTGTCACTATTTGCTGATGACATGATTCTATATTTAGAGGATTCAAAAAACTTCTCCAGAAAACTTCTAGACCTCATCAATGAATTCAGCAAATTAGCAGTCTATAAAATCAACACGCATAAATCTAAAGCATTTTTATAGGCAAGTGATGAAACAGCTGAAAGGGAAATGAGGAAAACAACTCCATTTGCATTAGCCTCAAAAAAAGTAAAATACTTGGGAATCAATCTAACCAAAGAAATAAAAGATCTCTACAATGAAAACTTAAAAACATTGAAGAAAGAAATTGAGGAAGACCTTAGAAGATGGAACGATCTCCCATGTTCTTGGATAAGCAGAATTAATATTGTCAAAATGGCCATACTACCAAAAGTGCTATACAGATTCAATGCAATTCCAATTAAAATCCCAATGATGTACCTTACAGAAATAGAGCAAGCAATCATGAAATTCATCGGGAAGAATAAGAAACCCAGAATAACTAAAGAAATCCTTAGCAGGAAGAATGAAATGGGGTATCGCAATACCAGAACTTCAACTATACTACAAAGCAATAGTAACAAAAATGGCATGGTATTGGCACCAAAATAGGAAGATCAATGGTACAGAATAGAGGACACAGACACAAACCCAAGTAAATACAATTTTCTCATACTAGACAAAGGTGCCAAAAATATGCAATGGAGAAAAGATAGCCTCTTCACCAAATGGTGCTGGGAAAACTGGAAATCCATATGCAACAGAATGAAACTAAACCCCTATCTCTCACCCTGCACAAAAATCAACTCACATTGGATCAAGGACCTTGAAATCAGATCAGGGACCCTGCATCTTACAGAAGAAAAAGTAGGTCCAAATCTTCAAAATGTTGGCTTAGGATCAGACTTCCTTAACAGGACTCCCATAGCACAAAAAATAAAAGCAAGAATCAATAACTGGGATAGATTCAAACTAAATAACTTTCTCTCAGCAAAGGAAACTATCAGTAATGCAAAGAGATAACCTGCAGAGTGGTAGAATATTTTTGTCACTCATACTTCAGATAGAGCACTAATTTCCAGAATATATAAAGAACTCGAAAAACTGTACACCAAGAATACAAATAACCCAATCAACAAATGGGCTAAGGATATGAACAGATGCTTCACGGAAGAAGACCTACAAGCAATCAACAAGCATATGAAAAAATGTTCAACATCTTTAGTAATAAGAGAAATGCAGATCCAAACTACACTAAGATTCCATCTCACCACAATTAGAATGGCGATTATCAAGAATACAGGCAACAATAGGTGTTGGAGAGGATGTGGGGAAAAAGGTACACTCATACATTGCTAGTCTGGATGAAAATTAGTGCAGCCACTCTGGAAAGCAGTGTGGAGATTCCTTAGAAAACTTGGAATGGAGTCACCATTTGACCCAGCTATCCCACTCCTCGGCCTCTACCCAAAGGACTTAAAATCAGCATACTACAGAGATACAGCCACATCAATGTTCATAGCTGCTCAATTCACAATAGCCATACTGTGGAACCAACCTAGATGCCCTTCAATTGATGAATGGATAAAGAAACTGTGGTATATATATACAATGGAATATTACTCAGCTATAAAGAATAATAAAATTATGGCATTTGCAGGCAAATGGATGAAATTGGAGAATATCATGCTAAGTGAGATAAGCCAATCTCAAAAATCCAAAGGATGAATGATCTCACTGATAAGCAGATGATGACACATAATGGGGGGGTGGGTGGGAGGGGTCAAGAATGGACGAAGGAGGGACTGGAGGGAAAAGAGTGGTGGGAGGGGTGAGGGGGGAGGAAAAATAACAGAATGAATCAACCATCATTACTCTATATAAATGTATGATTACGCAAATGGTATGCTGTTACTCCATGTACAAAGAGAAACAACATGTATCCCATTTGTTTACAATAAAAATAAATTAAAATAAAAAAAGATTAGAGGATTGGGGATGCTCAGTTGTTAAGCATTCCTGGGTTGAACCCCCAATACAAAAAGAAAAAAGAAAAAGAAAAAGAAAAAAAGATGCTGATAATGTACATATCTGAATCAATATTCATTTGAAAACTAAAACGTTGCCTATAAACATTTCTCCTTCAATTATTCAACATCTAGCTGACTTTCACAGTGAATATGGTCTTGATTTTCTACTGTGATAGAGTTTAAATCATACTAATATGTTGTAATTTTTCAATCTGTAGTCTCTAATAAATCATCCAGTCATAGTAACTTAAAACAATTCTACTAATAGCTTTCACATTTCTGTCAATCAACTGTACTCAGCTGGGTATTTTCACTAGAAGTTTCTCACCGGGTTGCAAACAAATGATGACTGGTGTCATCTGAAGGTTTGATTGGGCTGGACATCCAAAATAATGGGAAGTGCATATTGGATGTTACATGCATGCTCAGCTAGGGAATAGACCAGAGCATATACATGGGATATTTTTCTATAGCACAGGCTTCCTACAGGTTCTTAGAACCTTTTTACAGGTTCATAATGCAAGAATACCAAGAGACCAGGGATACAATTGTAAGGTTCAGTATGAGCTCATTATGAAAATCCCAGATGTCACTTTGATATATTCTATAGAAAAGGCAAGTCGCTACATCACAACTGGACTCCATCAGTTGATGTGGGGAGAAGAACATACATATAGGAAAGAAGGGAACTGTTGGTGTTTAGCTTTCAATATTATAGCTTTTTTTTAGCTTGTCACTTCAAAGGCATAAACATGTCTTAAAATCAAAGTGAAACATTTCAGTGAAAACACTTTTCCCTCTACTACAAAGAAACGTAACACTATTGCATATTCTTCTGAATTTTTTGTTCTTGAGGCAGAGGAAAAGAGTAAAATCCTTAAATCAAATTTATAGCATTTTAATTCAAGATAAAATTTACTCTTAATTTTGTTTTGCTGTAGATATGGCAAATATTTCATAAACTGTGAAGTTATAAGAAAATATAATTACCCTTGTTTTACCTATAGTTAACAAACTGTTAAAGAAAGTGAAAGAGGGCCCATATTTGTTATTTTATCTTTATTTCAATCGAGCAAATATTCATAATCCTATTTTGCAAATGAGGCTTAAAATGTTGTGTGTCTTGTTTTGTTTTGTCTTGTTTTGTTTTGCCTAAAATTGAAACTTTATTAAATAGCAAAACTGAGATTGCAACCAGGAATTTTGTTCCACTATACATGCTACTTCAATAAAAAGTTAATGAAACTATGAAAACTTGTGCAGAAATCCAAGGTGAAAACACTGTAGTAGGACAATAAGATGCAGTGGGAAGAACTGAAACATTATACTGAGGAACTTTCATTTAACTCTTAGTTATTCCAACAAATATTTTCTACCACCCTAAACTGCCAGAGTGACAGTCTTATAGTGTCCACAGTCTGGGAAAAACTAAAACAAAACACAACTGTAGACAGTGGAGAAGGAGAGAATAATACCCCAGAGGTCATGGAACTGGCAGCCGGGTGGAGGCACAGTGTGGTTGGCGATGGGGTGTGGGAAATACATGACAAGTGATGAACAATGAGATACAGGGAGGGATGGGAGAGGTGACCCCTTCCCTCCCTGGGTGCTCACACCCCTGCTGCTGAATAGCCTTTTGGGTTTGTATAGAGCTTGAGGAAGACTGGGAAAGGAATGATGAGCACATCCATGCTGCTGGTAACGTGCACTCTCTGATTTTTTTCACTTTCCACCATGTAAAAACAAAACAAAACAAACTGGCATATCCACAGTAAGATCAATTTATTTAAAATTTCAGTAACAGCAAAGAAATACAACAAACTGAACACACGGCTGCCTAATTATATACCATTATGTTTCTGTTCCAGATTCACGTTTGTAGTTCAATCTTAAAAATGGGGAAAATTGTATGAGCAGCAGCAACTTTATTTGATTCATTTCATTTCTGTAAACAGTATGCAATTGTTTTAAAACAAAGTTATTTTTTTTTAAAAGAACACACTGACAAAGTTGCAAAGAAAGAAGGGAATAAAATGAGTGCTACACATCACCTATTATGTTATTATCATTCTTTCCAACTGATTTGCATATGTTACTGGTGGTAAGATTAACCTAGGCAAAATATCATTCATTAGGATTAAAAATCTCATCAAAATCTGCCTTAAAAAATTAAGCAACTTCTAAATTACATGTTTTAATAAATAAATTTATATCTTTGATATTAAGCAGTCTCAAATTATTCTTGATAACACTGGTTCCCGTTTCAATCTATAATTGTAAGTTGTTTTTTGTTAAAAGGAAATCAATTGTGATGTTATTCTTTATCTGTCTGTGATTCTTATCTACTCATTCATCCGTCTCAGCCTATTATGAATAATAATTTCTATTTTATGATCCATGATTTTTGCTGCAAAATGCACAAAAGTAATTAAGCCAAATTGAAACAATTATAGAAATACACTATTCAATAACTCAGTTGCCAAAAAGTTTTACTGTACCCTAAGGAGGCAAAAAATGGGGGAAAAATGCCTATACAGCAGTAATATCATTCCACATGTTACATTTATTCCTGCAAGCCAGCCAAGCTCAAATTAATTGTACTGACTAAACTTTTCTTCTTGGAGAAAATTAAAGATATGCTGTTGTCAACACTTGAGCACAACCTTGCCGACACTTAAACGCAGAGAAGGGTGTGACATCCTGCCCTGGCTGCCTTGCGCTAATTAATCACTCTGGTATTTAGGACCATTCAAGCAGACAAATTAATGGGGAATAATTAGTGTATCTTTGTTCCAGCTCAGTTTTGCACACCAGACACTCTCTGGGAGAGAGGGGAGTTTGCAGAGTGCGAGCCATTAGCATGTGCATAGTTTCACTTCTGTTCAGCAAGTTCTTCGGAGATTAAGAGAAAGGCCAAATTAGCAGACGTGTGACTGGGGTTAGGACACCCTTCTGGAAAGAAAGCCCTCTGTTTGGGTATCGGCTTTCAGAAGCAAGTTGTTCATCCAGATACTGAATTTCATGAAACCCAATTAAACCTCAGGGAAAACATAATTTCAGAATCCAAAAACAAGTCTTTTAAGAAATACAGGGGAAAAAAATCACTTCTATTTACACCATTCATATTTATTTATATAGCATGGATAGAAATGTAACCCTAGGAAATTTCATATTTCCCTTATTGTTGCTAGCTTTTGTGATTTTTTTTAAATTGAAAATGGATTTTTATCAACAACCAGTACTTATGCATTTTGTAATTAAATAGTGTAGTCCATTTAACCTCTCTCCATTTACTAAGAACTCTCTGTAGATACTCCCTATGGCCATAAAACTTAATTTGCTTTTTCTGATAGAAATCATAGAGTAGAAAATTCAGACAAAGTCACCATGTACAGTCAGTGTGACCAGCACAGTATTGATTAAACTCTGTCCCCCATTTTATACTGCTGACTGGTTTCAAAATGCATGTGGATGGAGTAAAGGCACACAGAGCTTCCTACCAAGATAAATTTTAAAACTAAAATTTAAGTGTTGACATTTCCTTCATTGAGAAAATATCACAATTTGGCCTCACTGCTAAAAATGATACAAAAATGAAACCAACTAACTCAAAAGAGTTCAAATTTTCCTGGATTAAACTCATTGGTTTTACTTTGTTACATAGATTCCTCCCCTCACCAGACAAAAACATCCCATTTCCACATGCAATACTCAAAACACCAGATTTCATGCTGATGGTAAGTTATGTCCAAGCTTTTTTTTTTTTTAACAGTTTGTTCTATACAGAACTTATCTAAACATACTGCAAATAATTGTGTGAATATATGTATATACATTCACATAATCACACTTGTTTTACTACCATATGTGTGAGTGATCTTTAATGACTTTTTTCATTATTATGCATTATATGTAAGGAAGGAATTTTCCTTATGTTTGCCTACCTGAAGTTCCAGTGTTTTTTGTGTTCACTATTTACTAGCCTTCACCACCTCACTCACTGGCTTGGTCCCTTAAAAACTGAGTCAAGAATGATGGGTGTAGCCATGAAGAGAACATTTCTGAAAATTCCATACACTAGAGGGAGGTTCACACTCTGACAACCTCACCTTCAAGAGAAAGGGTGCAGAGTGGAAGGTCTGGCCTGCAGGGTCAGGAGCTGATATGAAGGGATACCCCACAAGTGAGAAAACAGACCATACTCAGGGTGGGCGACCAATCCTTTTGGAAAGAAATTCCCTCACCTGAACTACAAAAGTGAATTTCTTGTAAATGAGCTTAGTTCTATCAACAGCACATAACATAAAAATAGAATAAAAGAATAAGTTCCCCACCTGCCATAATTGGGAATTTTTTTCATTGTACTCATACTTCTAGGTTTCATAAAAACATGATATTGTTAGGCAGAATGCTCTTGAATTTGTGCTGGTGGAGAGAGAGAGAGAAAGGGAAAAAGAGAGAGAGAGAGAGAGAGAGAGAGAGAGAGAGAGAGAGAGAGCCAATCACAAAACCACACATTCTCACAATGTCTTAGAGGCGAGAAATGAATCTCTCTGCAGTCTCCTCTGAGATACTAAATTACTGCCTACGATAAGCCCAGATGCCATTAGAAAGGCTTCCATCCTGGGAGTGGGTCCTCCTAGATCTTTGAAGGTGCCTAATCCTCATTAAAGGCAAACCCTGGGCGTAGGAGGGGCTGCGCTGGCATCAAGGCACCTGGCGATGACTAAAAGCGCTGGCCCCATGTGCGGCTGCCGCTGAGCAGCAGAATGTAATTTAGTCGCACCAGCGGGAGCAGGGGTCAATGATTTTATATTAATGGGGATCACGACAGTTCTAAGCTGTGGCGTGCTTTGAAATAAGTGTTGTACAAGGCAGCAAAGAGAGCTCGGCTGAGGAAATGAGCTGTGTCACTGTCTCCTCATGCCTTGCAGCAAACACTGGAATGTTTTTAGTTGCTACAGACTCTGTGCCATCATAATATTTTATAAACAATGATTACCTATTTCATTTTGAAAAACGCAAACTCCTAAAACAATGCTGCTAAAGATGCTATTAAAGATGAGCAAATTCCTTTCTAAGCCAATAGGGTCTGAGCATGTGGCTGAATAAATGAACTATAGATGAAATGTTTAAATCTGCAAACTAACTAATGAAAACAAAAAAATAACTTATGTGGTGGGTGTTTTGTTTGGATAGTATGGAAAGATGGTGTATCATTCATACCTTGACTGTTATGAGAGCATCCACACCTAAAACAAAAGAGAGGAAAGAGGGTTAGAGATGCTGGTTTTGAATTGTGGTTGAGTGTTCAATCACTTTCTGTAAGTGAAAACACTACTATTACATCTTATTCAAAATCTATCTAAAGTTTCAAATTAATTTTCAGGAATAACAGGTTTAGATCTATATTAAATTTTCAATAAATGAGTATTTTTAAAATTATTAATTGGATATAAGGAAAAAGAAATTATTTTGGTCAGCATCTCTTAGTAAGGAAAAGAAGTAAAATGAGAGTTTTTACTGGTCTCAGGGATGGTCAGATGAAAAGGAGGATATTGTAGGACAAAACAGAGTTATTACAAGGAAGCACATTTCAATTTTCAAACCTTCTTTTGAAGTAAGAAGTCAGAGGTACCAAAAACAACAGGGATAAACACATAACTGTGCCAATTCTGATTGAAAGAATCTCTATTATTAACAGCTGCCTCAAATCTACAAAAAGAAAAGAAACGCAACTGAAAAGAGTACATGTTGACCAGAAAAAAATCTACCCTTATATATTGCCACTCGGAAAAATAGTTGATTAATTTTCAATATTTCTCCCATGTACAAGAAGAATCCTAGCTGGGATTTGAGATTAGTGAATCATTACTTCAGAACAAAGAAGTACAATTGAACATTAAATTATATTTTTTTCTGAAAAACATTTTCTATAAAACAAAGTCCAAGCTTGACTAGTCTGTTGGACACACTTTCCAAAGATTATCTGTGAAATAATCATGCCACAACATGTGGTCTGTGCAAAAGTTCACGTATATGATGATGAACATAAAGATTCTGCAATTAGTATGTTATGAAACATTGAATTCTATAATTTTTTAATATTCCTGAAGAGGATTAGCATATTAAAAACTTCTAGAAGTATGGATATAAAGCACCCCTAGTTTTCCTTCAGATCTTGGTCTAACTTTCTTTTAACATTCCTTTTATGAAACACACTTTGGAAAATGCTGCATTAAAGTTCACTGAATTAGTGAATATATATTTTCAGAGTGGTCGAGTGGTACTAGGAAATATAATCTCAGTCCCTGGTTTATTCCTTGCATGTGGGAACTGGTACATGAAAGAAATGGGTTGATTCTAACTTAATTAAAACTTCAGGCTCTTAGATAGTGCCTAACAGGTTATATGGTATTTACAAATTAATATATACCAAAGTTGGAGAAATGTTCTGTTATTTCCAGAAATTAGAAGGCAAAGAAGAATAAGTCACCAAAAGTAGGGTTTGATGTGGAGATTTGACTAATTCATCATGCTTTTATAATTTAGAATACAGAATGTTTTGTATATTCTAAGACTGGATATTCATGTTGTCTTGTAGGGATAATCAGAGTTGGGACTAAAGTGAGGTAAATGAGGTGTTCTCTTGAGCACAAAATGTAAGGGGAACAACAACAAAAATCCCTCAGTAATCAAGATCCATAATATTTTAATCAATATTTTTAAAATTAAAATTTATGCAAATAAACATTGATGAACAAAATATCAAAATTTTAAGTACAGACAGGGTTAGTGTTGCTGATATTTCCTTTTGCCTCAGGCCCCTCCCTAAGTAAGGCACTGGGGATAAGAAACAACCAGTAGTAAATTGCAGGAAAAAAGAAGCACTTTGATTGGGAGTCCAAATTAGATCTGTTCCTTTCTGCTAAAGAACAGCCATATACTTTTTAGAAACATAGAAATGAATTTAGCAAAGTAGCAGGATATAAAATTAACACCCATAAAGTAATTACATTCCTATACATCAGTGATGAGAATTAACTAAAAGAGAAATAAGGGAAACTATTCCATTTACAATAGCCTCAAAAAGATAAAATATTTGGGAATCAATCTAACAAAAGAAATGAATGACTTATATGATGAAAACTACAGAATTCTATAGAAAGAAATTGAAGAAGACTTTAGAAGATGAAAAGTCCTCCCATGTTCTTGGATAGGCACAATTAATATTATCAAAATGACCACACTACCAAGAGCACTATAATGATTCAATGCAATCCCCATCAAAATATCAATGACATTCTTCACAGAACTAGAAAAAGTAGTGCTGAAATTCATTTGGAAAAATAAGGGAACTGGAATAGCCAAAGCAATCCTCAGCAAGAAAAGTGAAGCAGGAAGCATCACAATACCAGACCTTAAATTATACTATAGAGCTATGGTAACAAAAATGGCATGGTATTGGCACCAAAAAAAACATGAAGACTTATGGTACAGAATAGAAGACACAGAGACAAACCCACATAAATACAGTTATCTCACACTGGACAAAAGTGCCAGAAACATACATTGGAGAAAAGATAGCCTCTTCAACAAATGGTGTTGGACAAACTGGAAATAAATATGTAATAGAATGAAAGTGAACATGTATCTCTCCCCCTGCACAAAACTGAACTCAAAGTGGATCATGACCTAGGCATTAGCCTAGAGACCCTGTGCCTACTAGAAGGAAAAGTAGGCCCACCTCTCCATCATGTTGGCTTTGGAACTGAATTCCTCAATTAGACTCCTAAAAGCAAGAAATATACCATATTCTTTTAACTCATTTATAGAGAGGACAGTATTTCTCGATCTGTTCTGAGAAACATTCAATGAATTACTCATAGATGTTCAAGAAAAAGAAATATAGGGATAGTAAACTGAATATCAACTATATTTAGGAAAAGTTAGGTTGAATTTGGTTAGATTTCTCTACTAGGGGACTTCCAGGAATTTTAAAAATGCTAATACATTTCATGACTATCTTATAGGAAAATAAATGTGCAAAAAGTTGTCCATTTATTAACATCTTATGCATAGTATGCAAAATGCTCAAAAATGATTTTGATTCTTTCATATGTATGTAAAACATTACATATGGAAATATTTACCTAATTATAATAAATAATTCATCCAAACACAATATATTGTATTCTAGTGTGTATGATTAGAAACAATGTAAGGTATTCTTATTTCTCTTATTCTACCATTTTATTGCCTCTCAAGTTTTTGGACCAACTTGGCTTTTTGATATACAGTTTCCATTTCTTTAATATGGACATGTCCATCTGCTCTTTTCTGGCCATTGAATCTCAATTTTTGGTGAATAGGGTTCTTAACTGTATATGTAATATCCAAGACAGTTGTACTGATTCTTTTAAAACAATCTAGAATTAATTTTTTAACATATTGTATTATAGAAATCCAATTTATTAATTACTCTTATTCGTGTTTCTAGTTATTTAATCTTGTGTGAATACTTTACGATCATTTTTCCAGTTCTTATAATAATTCCCTTTGAATTCTAATTGAAATTTCATTACATTAATAAAAGTTGAAGAATAATATTTTGCTATAACAATTCAAGATTATAATAATTGACTAGTAATTGAGATAAGTTCATAGTGTGTAATTTATACTCTAAATTTTGAGTAAATTTCTATTATTGTTTATATTTCCTAGCCATCACAGTGGAATTACCTTCTTTGGATTTGAATAATATTCAACTATAAAACAATCTTTTGGGACTCTCCACACCCAATTTTTAATTTTTAAAAAAATATTTTATAAATAAAAAGAAATATAAATAACCATGAACTCATAAATAAGCTAGAGTAATCAACATTTCCATAACATTTGAAACACCTTGTATTCCTATACCTGTGCAAATCCTGTCTTCCAACTCAGAAGCAAACAGCTTTATACATTTGAATTTACTATTCTATGACTTTATAGTTTCATCATGTTTGCACATAAGTATAATATATATTGTCCAATTTGGCATGGATTCAAACATTTTTATCAGGAGTACTATCACATGTACTTCCCTGAAACATAGTATTTTCACTCAACATCATGTTCGTGAAAGTCATTCAAAATGTGCATATCTGTAATTCATTACTTTCTACTGAATTATATTATTGCACTGTAGTATGATAATAGATTATTTTGCCATTAACTATTCCCTACTGATGGATATTTAGTATATTTGTAGGGTTTTTTTTAGTAATAATTGTAATATTGTTTTTATAATTAACTATTTGATGAGCTTTGGTTTTTACATGCCCTTGTAAATATGTATCAGTTTCATGACGGTATATAGATAGGAGTTAAATTGTTAGCTTATTGTATATACATATGTACAAATTTCAAACTAGAAATATTTTTTCCTAAAATAGCTTATAAATTTTGATCATATTATAACTTATAACCTACCATAAAGCATAAATGATACTATAATTTTGTATCCTCAAAATTCATCAATATCTGGCCTATTGTGAGTGATTCAAAAACTGGGTACATTTGAAAAACATCCAAGCTGTTGATACTATTATTCCCCTCTAGTCTCTCTCCTAATACCTTTGATAATTAGTTATAAAATCTGTATAGAATAGAATTTAAATGACAACAAAATAGCAAAATATAATATACAGAAAACAATTTTAACCAAAACATATCTCCTAATAAATAACTTAGTGAAGTATTACTGTACTCCTGTTCTTTGTATAAACAGAGTTTTCTTGTATGTATATAAAAGTAAAATTTTAAATGATACCAATTCCTTCTAAATAAAGTTTCCTAAATTTAGATAGTTAATACATTTCTAATCCAACTCTTAAATATAAATTTCTTGGGCTTGACACATTTCTTTAATGCTATATGACAAAATAATCATAAAATTCACCTACTAAAGTCACTCATGAGGATAGCTGTTAGTCAGAACTCCTTCTTCATATCACAATCCAAATTATTCCACAAGGACTGGAGTGTTAGAAGATGAAATAAAAATTGGAAAATGTTTTTAGCAGCCTTGTTTAGTATCAACTGTATTTATGTGGGTTTGTCTCTGTGTCTTCTATTCAATTCCATTGGCCTATTTTGGTGCCAGAACCATGCTGTTTTTGTTATGATTGTTCTGAAGTATAATTGAGGTCTGATATTGTGATGCCTTCAGCTTTGTTCTTCTAAGAATTACCTTGGCTATTCTGGATCTCTTATTATTCCAAATGAATTTTAGCACGACTTTTTCTAATTCCATGAAGAATGTCATTGATATTTTGATAGGAGTTGCATTGAATCCGTATAGTGCTTTTGGTAGTATGGCCATTTGGACAATATTAATTCTGCCTATCCAAGAATATAGTAGGACTTTACATCTTCTAAAGTCTTCTTCAATTTTTTTCTTTAGTATTCTATAGTCTCCATTGTAGAGGTCCTTCACCTCCTTTGTTAGATTGATTCCCAAGTATTTTATTTTATTTTCTTGAGGTTATTGTGGGTGGGATAATTTTCCTAATTTCTTTTTCAGAAGATTCATTATAATATAGGAACACAATTGATTTATGAATGTTCATCTTCTATCCTTCTACTTTGCTGAATTCGTTTATCAGCTCTAGAAGTCTTCTGATGGACTATTTCAGGTCTTCTAAATATAGAATAATGTCATCTACAAACAGAGATATTTGCTCTTTTCTTTTCCTATTTGTGTAACTTTAACTTCCTTCTCTTGCCTGATTGTTCTGACTAGAGTTTCAAGAACTATGTTGAGTAGAAGTGGGAAAAGTATAATTTGTTTCTATATTCGGATTTCCTGAATTAATTTCTTCACATTCTACCTTATTGCTTTTCATACTATTCTGTCGGCATTTCCATAAGTGATAAAGAATCACAACAGTATTCTGGTCATATTATCAAAGAAAGTAGTATTGTAGTCCACTTTTATTTACATAATATTTGATCTTTAGAAGGGAAAACATTATGAACAGAACAGAAGTTACTAAAGGGAAAATGGATACACACCAAGCACCAAGTACCCAGTCTGAAAATACCTGGGTGTTTGTGAAGTTTTTACTATCCTTACAAAGATAGAATTAACATTCTTTAAACAATGAAAAGGTGAGTTTTCATTTTTAATAAAATCAGTTAAAAATATTTTGAATACAATAGATTGAATATATTCATAAAAGTTAAGTTTCCCATTTGTGGATAAACACAAAGCAGTTGGGGAAAAATAATCTTAAGTGGTGCTTACAATAAAATGACAGGTAAAACATGAACATTAGACTTTATGGCACATAAAAATACTTATCAAATATTATCTACCCTACTTACCAAGCACATATAATTGATTTCAGTTCAGATGTAGTTCTTAGCATTGTCCTATCAGCAAATTCTTAATTCTGTGGCAACGTTGAACCTGGAAAATAAAATGATGAAATATTTAGAAGTAAATAAAAGTAAAATACTATTTTATGGATACCAATTGGTGTACCTCATCTTATCAAAACAGGAATCAGGCTTACAAAATGAGGATAACATTTCCTCATAAATGTAAGAATAAAATTATTGGTGCTAATTTCCCTTTAGATGTTAAATGCATCTATTCTATTAACAAAAAATGACTTTTAATTGATAAAATATGTCAATAGATATTCAAAGCATTAACATTTGTTCACAGTACGAAGTGATATGTCTTTTATTTCCATTTACTGGTCCTATTCTGGCAATAGGATATCCTGCAGTTGTTGTAAATGCAATATTTGGTAAATTAATTTCCAGTTGTCCTCACAAATACCCCAGAGTACTAGGAGGCTAGTACTCCCAATGTTTTGTGAGCTACAAAACATTATTACAAGTGTGTACTGAAATATCTATTTTTGTGATACTTCATACAATTATATAATGTCAATTAATGCTTCCTGATAGCAAGTTTATAAAGGACTATTACTTTAAGAGAAATTTAAGAATATAGTGAAAAGCACAAATTTAAATTTTGTGTTCTAAGCACAAAATAGAATGATGACTTGCAACTATTATTCAAGGAATATATCAAAATGTGCCCAACTTTCATGCCTTAATATATACTCTTGTAGTAAAAATCTTGAAATATTATATTAAACCTTCTCTTATTGGAAGAAGGAAATGTAATTTTTTATGTGTGTATATTTGTGTGAGACAGAGCTTGAAAGATTGAGGAGGGGGAGAGAGAAAAAGTGGAGAAATAGAAATCAGAAGAAAATAAAGAGTAAGATAACAGAAACCAAAAAGAAAAATAAATATTGTGTCTACTTACTGCTTGTAGGAATATTACAGTCAAAGCATATTGAACCACAACATTCTTTTCATTATCTCTCATTCATCTATAGAGCACATTTTATTTTTATCTCACAACAAAATTCAGAATTTATCATCAAATCACCCAAACACTGGCCTACAATAACTTTCATTCTATCTTGAATTTCACAATTCTACTGGTATCTTTTTACTTGCATCCTGCTAGGGCCCAGAAACAACTTGCATTCCTACGTTGTCAAAAGTGAAAAGACTCAGGGTGAATCAAAATCAAAATGAATGTCAAAAAAAAGGGCAAAAAATGTCAAGTGTACCACTTGCCACTGTTGTTGGGCCTACTTTTCTTCAACTGGGTTGGTGACCTCAGTGCTCAGGACTGTCAAGTAAAATGGTCTGAGTGACACCTGTTTTCCCAGGACCCTTGACCCTCACTCAGTCAGTATGCCCTCATGGAGAGCTTAGCAATGGAGTCAAGGAAATGGGCAGCTGCCAGGGGAATTTTGCTATAATTTTTGACTAACCACTTATGTATTATCTCTCACCTCATTTGTAGTAAAGAGAAATGCATCTATGTAATTGAATAGCACTATTGATTAGTCTAAAAAGCTTTGAATTGGGTTTCAAGATATTACAAGCTGTATTCACTGCCAGATGTTAACAATATGACCTTGTAACATACTTGAGCCTTACCAACTACAAGAGCATTCAAGTTTTTACCTCAATTTTAATACATATATCAGAAAGAGTTCATGAATCCATTTTTTCTCATAGATTTTAAAAATATGCATAAAATTCTAAAGTTCAATAAAATAGAAAGTTATTGAACTATTCAAAGGGAGTAAAAGAATAAATGCTCCATTCTGAGTTGTAATATATGTGAAATAGGAAATATGAGATGCTGTCACTTAATCATTTGAGTTGTTCCAATCCCTTTATTTACATTTTTCAGACCCATATTTGCAAAAGCTAGTCAGGCTATGTATACAGCACATAACATTTAATTCTTAATGATAACTAAACTATACTATAACATACTAGTTTGGTTATTTTGGTTATAAAGTATGAACTTAAGCTCTGAACATGAGTTAAATAAGGTACATGACATAACATTATTCTGAAAATATAATTAAAAGGGAGCTTTTATTCCAGGAAAGAATAGTTTAAAAGTAAATCACAATATTTTTATAACAAGCAACTGGTCCAAAATTCTGAATTAAAGAGGAGGATTGGAAATAGGAAAATTGGAAAATGCTATAAATAAAGAAATTAAGAAGTGTCTAGGGATCAATGTGCTAGCAGCAGTAGGGTAAGAAATTCTTTTTTCTAGCTCTATATCAATGCTCCAGGGTAAAGAGCCTCTCCTCACATATCAAAGGCCAAAATCAGAATTAGAAGAGGCTGGGATGCAGAAGCCAGCAGCAGGCAGTTCTCTGGTCAAGAATCAAGTTCATCATCTCTCACCTGCTTCAGGTGACTGCCCCATAAGGCAATGAGAAAGTTTGACTTAGTAAAATAGATACAAAAATACAATACTAATATAAAAAGCAATGACAGGCTCATGATGGACGACACTGTTTTGAGAAAATAAACCAGAGAAGATTCATGTAGAGCAGAGTATCAAGTAAAATTTGTGAACTCTGTTGCCACCACAACAGTTGAGTTATTTGTTTTCATGGTATATGACTCAGTAAAAGTCAGAGTAGTAGCAAATTTCTAAAAAGACCAAACTAAATGATAGAAAGTAGCACTAAAACAGCACAAGAAGCCAAAATCAAGATAAACAGTCTTGAGTTTAGAAGTTAAACTTAAAAAAAAAAATTGGAGGGACAAAATGCGGTGTAAAACAAAGACACTCTTAGACATAGGACTACCATAAGGTTGTTTTTGTTATTGCTGTTGTTTCGGTACTGGAGGTTAAACCCAGGGGTGCTTAACCACTGTGCCACATTTCCAGTCCTTGTTTTACTTTTTATTTTGATACAGGGTCTCATCTCACTAAGTTGCTTAGGGCCTGGCTAAATTGCTGAAACCGTCCTCCAATTTGCAGTCCTCCTGTCTGGGTGTCCCAAGTGGCTGCGATTATAGGTGTGCACCACTGCACCTAGCCGTGAGGTTGTTTTATATAAAGAAAGAAAAAGAGAAACAGAGAGACATGGCAGGGATGGGGGAGTGTTTTATCTTTAATTACCCTGGTACACTATTAAGAGAAATAGTTAAATATGAATGGTAACTATCTAAAATACATTTAATTATTTTAAACTACACCTTTGTTAACTTTGGAAAACCCATACATAATATCAGTTTTGTCTTTTCTTCCAATATAAAAGCTTCTGACAGGTGATGGAAGTGCCTTTAACAGTTTTTATGCATTTGCCACAAACATTCTAGTTGTGGGAATTTATCGAGTTTCTCACAAAATTCAAATTGGGGCACAAAGATGTTCTTCATAACATTGTTTATAACTCATTCATTCATTTATTCAACAACAATTTTGGAACTTCCAATGGGTCAGACGTGTCTGATGTTTTTTAAAAATGCCATTAAAGGAGTGATAGTTAATTATGGTACAGGCATATGATGAGCTATTATGCAGTTATTAAAATTATGTTTATGGAATGTTTAATGACTTGGGAAAATGCTAATGATTTAATATTGAGTGAAAATGTACTTACAAAATAGCACTTACCATATTATCTGAGACATGTAAAAATTGCATTAAAAATGGAAGAATACTCCAAAATATGAGCTGTAATTACCTTTAGGTGGTGGAATGATGGATGCTCTTTTCCCCTCAATTGCTTTTTATAAACAACATGTATTAATTTAATTATCATTAACATATGTCCAGATTTCATAAGCTAAAAATATCAGAATATGAGCCAACTGACCACCTCAGCTGTAAGGATTTGACAGAATGCATGACTTTCAGACAGCTTTTATGGACATGCTTCTCCGGAAGGAGCAGTACTTGATTTTTGTGCTTTGCCTATATCCTTGTTTCATGTTATGAAAATGCATCATATTCCTAAGAATTGAAAGTAGGCATATGTCCCATTAAATCCTTTTTTGATATATAATTCACATACAATTAAATGAACACACTTTAAGTATACAGTTTAATTAATCCTAATAAATATGCATGTATATGTGAGTATATTCATACACTAATACAATAGCTATTCTAATAAAAATATAGAATATTTACACAATCCACAACAATTTCCTTGATTTTGTTCCTTTTCAGGTTATCTTTATATCTATCTGTGGTACCAAACAACTATGGATCAGCTTTCTGTCACTATAGATAAGACTTGTAGTCTAGAATTGCATATAATTGGAATCATACAGTTAGTGTTCTTTTGAACCCGATTTATTTCACTTGGTTTAACCACTTTAAGATCTGTCCAAATTGTTTCACATATCAGAATGGGATACACCTTAGAATGGCTAAAAATGGAAAGATATGTGATATCAGATATCACTGAGGGAGTGGAGGAACTCACTGTCATGCATTGTCAGTGGGAACAAAAGATGGTAGTCCCTTTAGAAGACAATTTGGAATTTCTTACAAAGTTAAACACATATCACCCAGAAACTCTACTCTTAGATACTTATTTAAGAGAATGAAAACATGTCCACAAAAACACATGAATAAAAATGATAATGGCAGCGGTACTGAAAATATTAAATTATCATTGCCACAGTTGGAAACAATTTAATATGTATCAATAGATGAAATAATAAACAGATTATGGCACATATGTAAAATGAAATAATACTCAGCAATAAAATGTTATCTTTTTAAATATAATTTTTAAGCTAGATTACTAAAGTATATTATCCTGATAAAAAGACTTTAACAGTGGGAACATTATGTAGATCCACTATGATTATATACATATTATTTTATATACATACTATTACTTAGTAAAATTTTAATCCCTCATTTTTAAATGAGCTACAATCAGGGCTTAATTAATGTAGTTATCAACTACAACTACATTAATAGTACAGTAGTATTTTTGTCTGTTTTCATATTTAAGATGAACAAAATTTTTATAACATTTCTTATATATGTCTGGAAAGGTATTACATTGGTTAAATCAATCAGGAAACTGTTATTATAAAAAAAAGAAAAGCTCACATGTTTTAAATTAAGTCCCCAACTCCTATTGTGTAGTCTTCTACAAACATCTAGCAAAAATCTTATTTTTCTTCAAATGAGAAACTCCAATAGTCAGAAATGAAATTGTTTCATTCTTCTTTTATTTAAAAATCAAGTACTGAACACAGAATTAGGCATGGTCCCTGCTCAGCAGGTTGCACAATCTCCAATGCCAGCCTGGTTTTCTTTCTGCTCAAATACCACAGTATCACACACTTTTTTTTTTCCCTTTTTGCGGTGCTGGGGATTGAACCCAGGCCCTTGGGCTTTGCAAGGCAAGCACTCTACCAACTGAGCTATCTCCCCAGCCTGTATCATGTACTCTTGGTAGGGACTTGTTTACTATTGCAAAGATATCCTCTTGCCCTGATATAATTACTGAAAGAGAGTTCACAGTCCTTTGAAAAACCAGGGCCTTCGGCATGCTGGCAGGCCAGGCACAAAAACATACACTTGTATCAAATAAAAGAGGGTTCTGTGTCAAGAATGGAATTCTAATAATGACTTTGCTTTTCTCTGGCTTACAACTTAATAAAGCTTGCTAGAAATAGAGAGCCAACTATACTTCTAAATGTGTGCAAGTTTATAAGTCTAACACAGTTGGGTGAGAGAACAAACTGAAAACGTATATTTGCAATAAAATAGTATAGGTTAACAATAACTACCCGTGATTTCTACATTCATGTCTTTCACATCCCTGCTCAAATGGTCTCAGAAATATTTGGCCATTATGACTTCTTTCATTATTTTCCTGAAAGTTTTTCTAGTAGGGAGGTTATTCTTGGTTTATAAGTAGGGAGTAATATAATATACAGTACAAATGCACTTGTTCAGACAGGAAAGAATGAGAATTTTTACATAATGAAGATCTATTATATCTCAAATATTGAGCTACAAATTAATTAATCCACTCAGGCCTTGTTTAAATACCTGATATGTGTCAGATATTTCAGCAATGGTGATAGTGAACAATTCAGAAATGCCCCTCAGATTCATGGATTAAACATTCTCATGGAAAGAACATGGAATTGGGGAAGGGGGAAAAAGAAGAGATACGGTGAGTAAAAACATAGTATATAATGTTATGTCTGGTTTCAAACCTGGTTTCAACAAAAGCCTGCAACCTAGCTATTTTATATGAGGATACTGCAAGCCAGGAACATCATCTTATTTGTCCTAAAAGTTATGTCACAGTATCATAGTAATTTAGCTCAGTTTCTTTTCACTGGGAACTTTTGCTGTTTCCACATATTTATATTGTAAAAAATAACCAAAAGACAATTACTAAGTTCATAAATTATTTTTAAAAAGGAAGAAAATGGGAGATTAGAAGAGACTTTAAAAATAAATGCTTGTCTCTAAGTGAAAGTCATGAGAATGAGTATTGTGTATATCCCTCTATGCAGAATGTGACTAAGATTATAGCTGTTATACTATGAAATCTCTTGAGACATTTGCACTGAGTCCACTACTCTCAACCAGAGAAGGAGCATGGTGGGTATATTAAGAGATACCTATACCTGAGAGATACTGGACTCTTCTGATGACCAATCAGAAGACTCCCTGCTATACTTGCTGATATCTTCCTTAGATAGCACCTCTGTCAAGGGCATTTCCCTCTGTCTTTCACTTATATTGTGGTTTAATGATGCTCCCAGCTTTACCTGGCTCCCTCATCATTCTATTCCACAGAGGTGTTTTCTCCAACAAAGTGTCTGCATGTTTCATCTCATCTCACCTCAAGGTCTACCTCTTGGATGATCTAGACAAATGGTACCAAGACTGATCTGAGCAAATGAGCAGTAAGATAGGGATTTGAGAATGACTCGCCATTAACCAGAAGGCAAACCGGACATCACTAAATTTCCTTCTCCTAGATTTCCTTCAGGAATAAGAACCCATAGAAGCCTGTGTGGAAAGTAGATCTGAGTGGTACAAAGGGAGAAATGTGGTAGCTGTGAGAATAAGCCTCACAGACCAACCAACCATGAAGGCTAGTATAACTGACCAGTAGCCCAAGCTGTGTACTCTGAAATCCATAACTTCACTTATGCTGACATGTTCCATGGGCTGCTCCCAGCTAATGACTGAGAATGGCAGAAACACTAAGGCAGACCCATGCCTGGGTGACATGGACACCCTCTGATGGGCAACTTTAGTTTGAACACATTCTCTGACAGCATTGCCAAATCTCCTGCAGAGTGCACATATGACTAAGACTCTGCTGGCCATGTTGACCTTCTTCTCTTCACTCAGGGTCTGATTTGCATGTGACTTTATTATATAGCCAGCTATACCTAGCTCCCTCCCTGTTTCTAGCACTGCAGATATTTCTCCTAGTAAAATCCTTAGACATTTGATCCTGTTTTGTTATTTGCTTTTTGAGGGTCTATGTGATATATTGTATCTTCTTGAACTTGGGTTGTATTGATAAGCCCCAGCTCCTCACTTTACATCATATGGAATATGTAGACTAGTAAAATGACTTATTTTAAAGGCACATGACAAATAAGTGAGTTGCAGTATAATGTAACCTTATAATAAGGCAGTTTTTAGAAAACAAACTAGATAGTGATATTTATGTCATTGTATATGTTCACATTGTGACTGAATAGCATCACTAAAAAGATAGAGAATCTAAGTATTTGGAGCTATCTATGAAAGATGTGCAACTAAAATGAAGGCTGGAGAAGGTTCAATACACTGGGTATTACAACCAAATGCAAAGAAAATTAATATTTAATTCTATCTTCCATGTTTTAAAAAATGAAGGGAGAATGAATATTGAATTTACATTTCATATCAACACGTGGTAAAACCTCCCACTTTACTAATTCCCTGGTACTACCTGTTACAGTTTCCCTTCCCACAAACCCCTTTCTAATTGCTCAACCTCTACCTTGCTACAGCTTCTTCCCACCTACTTTCTACTTGATTTTCTACTTTCTTATCATCTTCATTCACTTTCATTACAATAAACGCCTGGTCAAGGTTGAAAATATTTTCAAGAAAGTTCATTTAACTCTTTGAAAGGTATTGTTAACATAATTAGAAAGGGCTTATGAAGGGTACAATGGAAAATGACTGTGGGGAAGCTAAAAGTTAATGCTTTGGAAGTCTTCAAATATTGGTAACTGTTTTATTTTTCTTTGGTTTTTATTTTCAAAGACAGTATAAAACTCCTAGGTCCTATCTTTAAAGAGTAAAAATGAATAGCCACAGGTGCTTCTATAACAGTATAGAGAATTGACAGTTTTTAGAAAGTCCTTTAATCAGGTTAGCATTTTATTTACATATCCTTTTGTTCCTCTTCTGCAGAAAGTTAAACTTCAGTCTGTCAGAATTGTCACAAACTCTGAATCACCAATGTCAAAATGTGTTTTTTTATGATTACAAAGTTGTTTTCTTTGAGTTGTTCTTGTGTTTCCTGAAATGAGAGTTTTCTAGAATTCAGAATTGAAAAAGTTTAGCATAATTTGTTTTGAATTAAATAACCACTATGAAAGGTTTCCAATGCTAATATTTTTCTGTCAATCAAGAAAGGTAAAGTTGTTGGGAATCACTTATTTTAGGACTTCATCAATATAAGCAGAAAACATGAAATAAGGATAAGGTGCTTTTTCCTTCTTGAAGCATAATTTTTTATTCATGATTCCCAAATGTTTGCACTTATCTTTTTAAAGTTCCACTTAAGAATGGAAAGGTCTCTATGCAATAAGGTAGGAATTCTGGAACTCAGTCATAATTCATTTTTGTTATTAGATATCTCATCATAAAGTAAACTTTCAGTCAATTATAGATTTCTAAATACTTTAATGTTTGCAGAAGCTGTTGTGATGATAGAACTTGCTTCCACTACTTTGGATTACTTTCATCCATTATCAAATTGTAATGTGATTTTTTTCTTTCTTATCTAAACTTAACCATTGTTGTCAACCCAGCAGAATTTAGTACCAAATGCTGTATTTTTGACACAAATTCTCATGAAACAAAAGTTATTTTTAAAATTTATGGAAATGTACTTTCTCAGAGAGAGATCATGTTGTGTATATATATATATATATATATATATATATATATGTATAGCAGTCTGCTAATACAGATATTAAATATTTTCAATACATAAATATTCACATCTATATCTATATATACATAAAAACATGTGAATAGAGATTTCTGAATTGTTCGGTTGATATAAAGGTAGGTCACTTACTGGGAAATTCCATAATTTCATTCTTCTTTATGTCTGAGTAATATTCCATTGTGGTGTGTATCTCTGTGTGTGTGTGTATGTCACACCCTGCCTCCAGGACCCCCATTCTGACCACCTCAGCTGACTTGGCGCCCATGCCTCACACTGTAGTTCCCTATTTTTCAACACATTTGGAAGCCAATGCAGCCATCTTGGATTATCCTGCAGTGGAAACTGCCATACTTAGGTGGGGCCAATCCCATCCTGAGATCCCTGCTGGAGACTGGAAGCTCATTGTTAGGTATCATGCATTAGGCTACTGAGGACTGGGCGATTTGAATACTATATTACTGTTATAGTGTAGATTTTTTTCTCCTTTTCAAAATTTTAAGTTTTTATTTCTTTGTTTTTCTCTATTTTCCTTTTGTTTATCTGTTTCCTCAGAGTCTCTTTCTCCATTTTCTCATGTTAACAACCAACTTCTTTTGATTCCGCTTTCACTCCTCCTACGATCTAGTACTTCTTATACCATTAACATTACATCCTACACCCCTCCCCATCCTCTTTGTCCACCAGTAGAAACTGTAGACTTCATTGTAAATCTATTTGTTATACTGAAGATAATAATTGGATTCAACCTCTCTGTTTATTATGATAATCCTTTTAATGTCTTCATAGGGGCTATTTGGTTTAGGGCTGCATATTGTCTATATTGGGTGCTGCGAATATTGATCTCCCCCTTTAAAAAGAGATTTTGGAAACCTGGAAATCCACTATAAGCCTATGGGGGGAAACTGCAATATCCCAGATCTGCACTGCTAGAGGGGAAGATATGTGAACAACATGAATAAACAAGGGAAGAAATTGTTCAAACAAACCAAGATTCTATATTAATAGAATCCAATGACAGCATGGTAGAAGAAATGTGAAAAGGAGTTCAGAATGTACATAATTAAATGGTCCGAGAAGCAAAGGCTCAGATAAGAGAGTAACTGCAGGAAATGAAAGATCATTTCAACAAAAGGAGATTCTTAAAAAAAAAAAAAAGAAAAGAAAAGAAAAGAAATACTTGAAATGAAGGAAACAATAAGCCAAATAAAAAACTCAATGGAAAGCATCATCAACAGACTAGATCACTTGAAAAAACAGAACCTCAGCCAATGAAGAGAAAATATTTAATCTTGAAAATAAAGTTGAAACAGAGAAGTTGGTAAGAAATCATGACCAGAATCTCCAAGAACTATGGGACATCATGAAAAGACCACATTTAAGAATTATTGGGATTGAGGAAGGCGCAGAGATACAAACCAAAGGAATGAACAACCTATTCGATGAAATAATATCAGAAAATTTTCCAAACCCGAAGAATGAAATGGAAAATCAAATACAGAATATCAAATGTACAAAATCACAACAGATCCACACCAAGGCCCATTATAATGAAAATGCCCAATATTCAAATAAAATACAAAATAGGGCTGGGGGTGTGGCTCAGTGGCCCAGTGCCCCTGAGTTCAATCCCTAGTACACCCCCCCCCAAAAAAAACAGTAGTACTTTAAATACTTTTAGCAATATCCTGTGTAGATAGTTTATAAAATTTTACTTAACTTCCAAGTATGTACCAGAATTATTCCACCATCTTTAATGATAAAAGTAAATTTTTGCTATCCAGTTTTAATTCTGTTTAAGAAAATAAACACTTAAAAATTAGACTTGTGATGCTGAGAAACATATCACTAGAAGGCAAAAGAAAGAATGTCTCTATGATGAATGATATTCATTAAAAGACAAATTTGTATTCTCAGAAATTGAAGAGACAGTACTGGAAAATGATTTCTAATGCAAAATTTGGATGAGAAAAGAATGCTTGTATAAAAAAATTCTAACTCTATCATTTAAATTTTATTTCATTTTTCTTTGAATCCTGGATTCTTTTTATAAAACAAACAGCTGTATTGATAGACATTTAAGGCTCAGTTTAGCTGTATTTCTCAGATACATTAACTATTTCAGTTTGTTAACTGAAGTACACTCTTATACTTACTGATTTATCTTTCCTAGATTAAAAAACAAGCAAGATTTCTTAAACATTCGATTTTTTTTTTATACTGGTACTTAAAAAAAACACTAAAATCAAGATATTATCATATCCATCATCTCTCAAAGTTTTCTCAGGGTTCTGTGGTGTGTCTTTTTCATCCCTTTTGACACCCTCCTATTCTCATTCCAGGTAACAATTTATCTGCTGTCACTACAGATTAATTTGCATTTACTAGGGTTGTGTATACATGGGATCATGCATTATGTAGTCTTTTTGCTCTGGCTTCTTTTACTTGGCATAACTATTTTCAGATTCACCCACATTATTTCCCAAATCAACATCTCCAGTAAACTTGCCCACAAACATGAACTCCACATGGTATTAGAATGATTCCTAAAAATACTCTCAAGTACTGGTTTCAGAAGTAGTTAAATATTAGAAGGCATTCTGGATTTGCATTTAAGATTTGTTACTTCCGAACCACAGAGTTTAGGATGAATTATTCCCAGCCAACAAGGAAAGATCTTTCCAAGAACTCTGCCCAGTCATGAATTTTTCCAGTCTGGCTGGTGGGAACAGACACTACTGGAGGCTCTGCGAGATTGCCAGGCACCATTTCCTCTTATCCTTTGAGGTGTCATTTCCAGGAATAGGGCATGTTCTTCCCATGTGTGCTGATCAGTGAGTGTTCTACTGACTACTTGAGGGGATCCTTTTCAAACCTCTGTAGTTTCCTCAGAGCACCTGTCACCTTTCCTGTACCCTGTCCTGTGAAGTCTAACAACCTTGGTCACACTAAATTCTCACCTCCATCTCCTCATTCCAGGGAGTTGGGCAGGCTCTTTTGCTATTCCCTGTTGCTTGTGCCGTCACCTAGAAACTCCCTCAGGGCACTGAGCTGGGGTAGTTTACCAGGCTCACTGTGTTTGCTTCCTCCCTCGAAGGAATCAGTGAAGTTTGTTGACTGTTGTTTCGTAGTTTACCCACTATTTCAAATATATTTGTCCAGTTTTCAAATATTTTAATTAGGAGGATAATTCTAATCCTTATAACTTCATCTCTGCTAGGTAAAGTTTACACTAATTTTTTAAAACTTTATTTATTTGAATTATTTATTTCTTTTTAAGGTTATTAATTACATGAAGGTAGAAGGGTATATTAGTCAGCTTTTTGTCACTCTGACCAAAATACCTGACAAGAACAATTTAGAGGAGAAAAAAAATTATTTTCGCCTTACAATTTCAGAGGCTGACTTAGTCCATAGACAGATGACTCCATTGTTCTGGGCCCAAGTTAGGCAGAAAATCATGGTGGAAAGGTATGGTAAGGGGAAGCTACTCACTTTATGGCAAAAAGGGGAGAAAGAGGCAGGGAAGGGAGGGAGAGAGAAGGAGAAGAAGAAGAAAAAGAAGGAGGAGGATGAAGAGGAAGAAGAGGAGGAGGAGGAAGAAGAAGGAAGAGGAGGAGGAAGAGAAGAGGAGCAGGGGAAGGCAGCAGGAACTGAAAAATCCCTACTGGGGCATACCCCCGTGACCTATTTCCTCTAGCTAGGTCCCACCTCAGTTGTCCATTAAACTAGTAGTGGTTTAATCCAGCAGATGGTCATTGCCCTAATCCTTGCTTTAAGCCCCACCTCTGAACCTTGCTGTATGGGGGACTATGCTTCCAACACATGAGATTTTGAGTGTATCGCAGATCCAAACCATACAGGGATAAATAACACATGCATTTTCACAATATAGTGCTTTCCTTGTGTCACTCACTCCCTGCTCCACTCCTCAAATGTGTCATTATGTCCTGTGTCACTCCTCAAAGGACCCTTATCACTCAAAAAATTAAATACAAACAAACACAGCCAGCAAAATTGCTTGTATAAAGGAATAAGAAAGTCTTTCATTGTTTACAGCTTTCTTCTATTCTAGTTTGATCCAAGGATATAATGAATGTAGAAGAATGGGTAGAGTACATGGTCTTGAAACTACAGGACTAACATTACCCTCAAGCAATATTTTAATAATAATTTTATTGTTGTAGGTTATATTCCCTGAAAACAAATTGGAATTCAGCTAATTTGTGTGGAAGATGAAAGAACATAATCACCCAAAGGGTAAAAAAGATTCTAAGTAAGTAAGTCTAATGCCTAATATTTGGCCGTCTTACTTACATATGGAGTAGAAAATAGTTTTAGCCTAGTACATTTAATAAAAAAAAATCTTTCACTGAGCATTTATAGTATGAATTCAGATTTTTTCTCATAATGTTTGTATACATTTTAAGACCCATACTCTATCTCCAAACATATAAATATTAGCATAAATTCACAAATCTCTGGAAATATCACTGCCCTTAACAATTTTCAAAAGAGAGTAACAGAGTAACAAAGGTCTTGCTGGTGGTCTGAAAATGTTTACATTGGAGAATATTGGAATATTAAGGAATGAAGAAATAAATCATATGGTTTAAGTTGTTCAGGGAACATTTCAGAAAAAGACTTTAACAATAATACTCTACAACATTTTAATAGATAAGGAATCTAAAAATACTGCTTCCACAAAAGGAAAACAACTACTAATATACTTATTTAGTTATTACTCTGCTAGTCTTAGAGTCAGGTTTCAATATACCCTATGTATATCTTTAAGATCTTTTTTTGTTTTCATTAGTACATTATAGTTATATATAATATTGGGGTTCATTTTGACCTCATCATAAAAACATGGAAAACAATTTGCTCCATTTCAGTCCCTAGAATTTCCCATTTCCCTTCCTTAATCCAGCTGTTCCTCTTCCTCTGCTGTACTGGTCTTCCTTCTATTTATTTATAGTGCTTTTTAAAATTAGTGCTTTATAGGTACACATGAAGGTGAAATTCACTGTGGTGTATTCATATACATACAGAGCACAATTTGAGCAATTTTATTCCATTTCTTTTTCTCATTCCCCCTCCCTCACCCTCAATTCCTTTCCACCACTCCATTGACATTCCTCCAATTTTCATGGCATCTCTTTTTCTTTTGTTACTGTATTTTGGTATAGCTTCTACATATGAGAGAAAACATTCAATATTTGGCTTTCAGAGTCTGGTTCATTTCACTTAGCATCATGTTCTCCAGTTCTATTCATATATCAGCAAATGATATAAGTTAATTCTTCTTTGTGTCTGAGCTAAACTGCATTGTGTATGTACACCATACCTTCTTAATCCATTCATCTACTGACAGGCATCTGGGCTGGTTCTATAACTTTCCACAGTGAATCACACTGTTGTAAACATTGATGTGCCTGTATCATTATAGTATGCTGATTTTAGTTCTTTTGGATATATACTGAGGAGTGGGATAGCTGGGTCATATGGTGGTTTCATTCTTATTTTATTTTATTTTATTTTATTTTTTGAATCTCCATATTGCTTTCCAGAGTGGTTGTACTTCAAGTCAACTCAAAAGTGTATCAAAGACTCAGGAATTAGAGGTTTTCAAGATGGTGGCCTAGAGGGTGGCTGCATTTCATGTTGCTCCAGGACTCAGGATTCAAAAGAGGAGAAATTGAGAGACTTGGGACCAACTCAAAGCAGCCGGATGAGTCTCTCCCATTGGGGAGGCGTCCCGGATGGGGCGGTAGTCCCGGCGGAACACAGGGAACTTTGTGAAGTAGAGCTGCCGGCGAGACACCCCTCCCCCCGCTGGAGCAGTGAACTCGGACAACTGGGAGCGTTGTAAAGGAGGCCGCTCGGCACAGCGCTGGGACTCGGAGCAACCACTGGGGCTCCGGTGGCTGCCCAGGGGAGGAGTGGCGAAGAGAGCTGTGTGGACTCAGGACACCGGGGCCTGCCCTGAGGAGGAGGAGGAGCAGTGTGGCCGCTTGGATTCGGAGTGACTATACCAGAGCTACAGGGAGTTGCCAGAGGAGAAGCCACACGGCGAGCTGTTTGGACTTAGAGCGACGCTTCTGAACCCCGGGGCCTGCCCTGAGGACGAAGAGGAGGAGGAGCACGGCCGCTTGGATTCGGAGTGGCTATACCAAGGCTACAGGCGGTTGCCAGAGGAGGGGCTGCATGGCGAGCTGTTTGGACTCAGACCACTTCTGAACACCGGGGCCTGCCCTGAGGAGTAGGAGGAGGAGCGCGGCGGGTCGTGTGGACTCGCAGTGACTGCATTAGAGCTCCAGGTGGCTGCTCAGAGGAGAAGGCGAGTGGTTAGTTGTTTGGACTTAAAGCGACCGCTCCTGAACACAGGGGGGCTGCCTGGAGGAGGAGTGCGGTGGGTCACTTGGTCTCGAGTGGCTGCACCAGAGCTCCAGGCGGTTGCCCAGAGGACGGGGCAGCGAGTCACGTGGATTCAGAGCCACTCAGAGTGACTGCTCCTGAACACCCGGGGGGTTACCTGGAGGAGGAGGAGGAACAGGGAGGGTCATTTCGACTCGGAGTGATTGATTGCCCCGGGCTACGGGTGGTTGGTGGGAGGAGGCACGCAGTGAGTTGCTTGGACTCCCAGTGACCACCAGAATACTGGGCAGCTGTCTGGAGGAAGAGGCATGTGGCGAGTCTCTGGGGCTCAGAGCGATTGTACGGGGCCCCAGGTGGCTGCTCAGAGGAGGGGCCGCATAGCCAGGCGATTAGGTGCACAGCAGGGTCCCAGGATCTAGGAGGCTTCTTGGTGGAGCGAAGGTTCCAGGACTGTGGGCAGATTCTCTGAGGAGGGGCAGCCTAAGGAGATTCATCTGCAAAGGGTGAGGCTCCCAGAACCAGGAGGTAGGGCTGGGCCCCTGGGAACTTTGCAAAGGAAGGCAGCCCAGCCCAGGCGGTAGCTGTAAATTGAGGGGAACCTCTAGGAGGGAACTGAGCAGCGAGACCTTCCCACCGGGTGAGTCTTCCCTGCCGGGTGAGGTTTCCCCACAAGGACGGTAAAACCAGAGACACAGGCCTAAACAGGCCTTGCCTCAACCCGCAGCCTAGTTGCCCTTTGGATGACCATTGGTCAACAAGAGGAGGCACCTCTGCCCACTAGCAGGGATTATACCCCACCTGAAGGCCACCACTCCTAGAGAGGCAGACTCCTTGTGGAGCACCACATTATCAACTTCCTCCAAGACTTCAGCCTACTGAAGGCTCAGAGGGGATATATATAGAAATCTTCAGGGATATTGTAAGTCAATAGAGGAAATCTGCAATATCTCAGCGGTCCACTGATACCTGAACAATATGAGAAAACAAGGAAAGAAAATGCTGCAAAAAAATCTAGATGTTACATCAATAAAACCCAATGACAGCATGGCAGAAGAAATGACAGAAAAGGAGTTCAGATTGTACATAATTAAAATGATCAGAGAAGCAAACGATGAGATGAAAGAGCAAATGCAGGCATTGAATGATCTCACGAATCAACAGTTAAAAGAGCAAATACAGGAAGCAAAAGATCATTTCAATAGAGTTAGAGATATTGAAAAAAAAACAAACAGAAATCCTTGACATGAAGGAAACAATAAACCAAATTAAGAACTCCATAGAAAGCATATCCAGTAGGATAGAACACCTGGAAGACAGAACCACAGACATTGAAGACAAAATATTTAACCTTGAAAACAAAGTTGAACAAACAGAGAAGATGGTAAGAAATCATGAACAGAATCTCCAAGAACTATGGGATATCATGAAAAGGCCAAATTTAAGAATTATTGGGATTGAGGAAGGCTTAGAGAAACAAACCAAAGGAATGAACCATCTATTCAATGAAATAATATCAGAAAATTTCCCAAATCTGCAGAATGAAATGGAAAATCAAGTTCAAGAGGCTTATAGGACTCCAAATACACAAAATTACAACAGACCCACACCAAGGCACATTATAATGAAAATTCCTAACATACAAAATAAAGACAGAATTTTAAAGGCTGTGAGAGAAAGAACCAAATTACATTCAGGGGGAAACCAATACGGATTTCAGCAGATTTTTCAATCCAGACCCTAAAAGCTAGAAGGGCCTGGAACAAGATTTTTCAAGCCCGGAAAGAAAATGGATGCCAACCAAGAATCTTATACCCAGCAAAACTTACCTTCAAATTTGATGATGAAATAAAATCCTTCCATGATAAACAAAAGCTAAAAGAATTTACAAAAAGAAAGCCAGCATTACAGAACATTCTCAGCAAAATATTCCATGAGGAAGAGATGAAAAACAAAGAAGCAAATCAGCAAAGGGAGGAATTATCCTAAAGGAATTGTCATATAAAGGAGGAAACAAGTTGTGTCAAACAAATACGCAAAATTTAAAAAATGAACCGAATGACTGGGAAACCAAATCATATCTCAATAATAACCCTGAATGTTAATGGCCTGAATTCATCAATCAAAAGACATAGACTGGCAGATTGGATTAAAAAGAAAGATCCAACAATATGTTGCCTGCAAGAGACTCACCTCATAGAAAAAGATACCCATAGACTAAAGATGAAAGGATGGGGAAAACATACCATGCACATAGACTCAGCAAAAAAGCTGGAGTATCCATCCTCATTTCCGATAATGCGGACTTCAAGCCAAAGTTAGTCAGAAGGGATAAAGAAGGTCATTTCATACTGCTTAAGGGAAGCATAAATCAGCAAGATATAACAATCATAAACATCTATGCCCCAAACAGTGGCTCATCCATGTATGTCAAACAAATCCTTCTCAATTTCAGAAACCAAATAGACCATAACACAATAATACTAGGTGATTTTAACATGCCTCTCTCACCACTGGACAGATCTTCCAGACAAAAATTGAACAAAGAAACCATAGATCTCAATAACACAATCAATAATTTAGACTTAATGGACATTTATAGAATATACCATCCATCCAAGAGTGAATACACTTTCTTCTCAGCAGCACATGGATCCTTCTCTAAAATAGACCATATATTATGCCACAAAGCTAATGTTAGCAAATAGAAGAAGATAGAGACACTACCATGTATTCTATCAGATCATAATGGATTGAAGATAGAAATAAATGAAAGAGTAAAACACAGAAACTATTCCAACATCTGGAGATTAAACAATATGCGATTATATGATGAATGGATAACAGAAGATATTCGGAAGGAAATTAAAAAATTCTTAGAGGTAAATGAGAACAAAGAAACATCATATCAAAAACTCTGGGACACTATGAAAGCAGTACTTAGAGGGAAATTTATTTCATGGAGCGCATTCAATAAAAGAAGTAAAACTCAACAAATAAACGACCTAACACTACAGCTCAAAGCCCTAGAAACGAAGAAGAGACCAGCACCAAAAGTAGTAGAAGACAGGAAATAGTTAAACTCAGAGCTGAAATCAATGAAATTGAAACAAAAGAAACAATACAAAAAATTGACAAAATAAATAGTTGGTTCTTCGAAAAAATAAACAAAATTGATAAACCTTTAGCAACACTAACAAAGAGAAGACGAGAGAAAACCCAAATCACTAAAATTCGGAATGAACAAGGAAATATCACAACAGACAGGAGTGAAATACAAAACATAATTAGAAGCTATTTTGAAAATCTATACTCCAACAAAACAGAAAACCTCGAAGACATCAACAGGTTTCTAGAGACATATGAATTGCCTAACTGAACGAGTAGGACATACACAATTTAAATAGACCAATTTCAAGTACTGAAATAGAAGAACTCATCAAAAGCCTACCAACAAAGAAAAGCCCGGGACCAGATGGGTTCTCAGCCGAGTTCTACAAAACCTTTAAAGAAGAGCTCATTCCAATACTTCTCAAAGTATTCCATAAAATAGAAGAGGAGGGAACCCTCCCAAACTCATTCTATGAAGCCAATATCACACTGATACCTAAACCAGACAGAGACTCATCAAGGAAAGAAAATTTCAGACCAATATCCTTAATGAACATTGACGCAAAAATTCTCAACAAAATTTTAGCAAATCGCATACAAAAACATATTAAAAAGATAGTGCACCATGATCAAGTGGGTTTTATCCCAGGGATGCAAGCTTGGTTCAACATCAGGAAATCAATAAATGTCATTCACCATATCAATAGACTTAAAGTCAAGAATCACATGATTATTTCAATAGATGCAGAAAAAGCATTTGATAAAATACAGCACCCCTTCATGCTCAAAACACTAGAAAAAATAGGGATAGTGGGAACATTCCTTAACATTGTAAAGGCCATTTATGCTAAGCCCATGGCTAATATCATTCTAAATGGTGAAAAACTGAAACCATTCCCCCTAAAAACTGGAACAAGGCAGGGATGCCCTCTTTCACCACTTCTATTCAACATCATTCTTGAGACTCTGGCCAGAGCAATTAGACAAACCAAAGAAATTAAAGGGATACGAATTGGAAAAGAAGAACTCAAACGATCCCTGTTTGCTGATGACATGATTATATATTTAGAGGAAACTGGAAATTCCACCAGAAAACTCTTAGAACTCATAAGTGAATTCAGTAAAGTAACAGGTTACAAGATCAATGCTCATAAATCCAATGCATTTTTATACTTAAGTGATGAATCTTCAGAAAGAGAAATTAGGAAAACTACCCCATTCTCAATAGCATCGAAAAAAATAAAATACTTGGGAATCAATCTCACAAAAGAGGTGAAAGACCTCTACAATGAGAACTATACAACACTAAAGAAAGAAATTAAAGAACACCTTAGAAGATGGAAAGATCTTTCATGTTCTTGGATAGGAAGAATTAATATTGTGAAAATGGCCATACTACCTAAAGTGCTATACAAATTCAATGCAATTCCAATTAAAATCCCAATGACGTACCTTACAGAAATAGAGCAAGCAATTATGAAATTCATCTGGAAGAATAAGAAACCCAGAATAGCTAAAGCAATCCTTAGCAGGAAGAGTGAAACAGGGGGTATTGCCATACCAGATCTTCAACTCTACTACAAAGCAATAGTAACAAAAACAGCATGGTATTGGTACCAAAATAGAAAGGTAGATCAATGGTACAGAATAGAGGACACGGACACAAACCCAAATAAATACAATTTTCTCATACTAGACAAAGGGGCCAAAAATATGCAATGGAGAAAAGATAGCCTCTTCAACAAATGGTGCTGGGAGAATTGGAAATCCATATGCAACAGAATGAAACTAAACCCATATCTCTCACCATGCACGAAACTAAACTCAAAATGGATTAAGGACCTCGGAATCAGACCAGAGACCCTGCAGATTATAGAAGAAAAAGTAGGTCCAAATCTTCACCTTGTTGGTCTAGGATCAGACTTCCTTAACAGGACTCCCATAGCACAAGAAATAAAAGCTAGAATCAACCACTGGGATAGATTCAAACTAAAAAGCTTTCTCTCAGCAAAGGAAACTATCAGCAATGCGAAGAAAGAGCCTACAGAGTGGGAGAATATCTTTGCCAATCATACTTCAGATAGAGCACTAATCTCCAGAATCTATAAAGAACTCAAAAAACTCTACTCCAAGAATTCAAAGAATCCAGTCAACAAATGGGCTAAGGAAATGAATAGACACTTTACAGAAGAAGATCTACAAGCAATCAACAAACATATGGAAAAATGTTCAACATCTCTAGTAATAAGAGAAATGCAAATCAAAACCACCCTAAGATTCCATCTCACCCCAATTAGAATGGCGATTATCAAGAATACGAGCAACAACAGGTGTTGGCGAGGATGTGGGGAAAAAGGTACACTCATACATTGCTGGTGGGACTGTAAATTAGTGCAGCCACTCTGGAAAGCAGTGTGGAGATTCCTTAGAAAACTTGGAATGGACCCTCCATTTGACCCAGCTATCCCACTCCTTGGCCTATACCCAAAGGACTTAAAATCAGCATACTACAGAGATACAGCCACATCAATGTTCATAGCTGCTCAATTCACAATAGCCAGACTGTGGAACCAACCTAGATGCCCTTCAATTGATGAATGGATAAAGAAGCTGTGGTTTATATATACAATGGAATATTACTCAGCCATAAAGAACGATAAAATTATGGCATTTGCAGGCAAATGGATGAAATTGGAGAATATCATGCTAAGTGAGATAAGCCAATCTCAAAAACTCAAAGGAAGAATGATATCGCTAATAAGTGGATGATGACACATAATGGGGGGAGGGAAGGGTTAGTGTTAGGGTTAGAGTTAGGGTTAGGGAGGGGGGCATGTATGGAGGAAGGAATTACTGTATAGAGGGAAAAGAGAGGTGGGACGGGTGGGGGGAAGGGAAAAAATAACAGAATGAATCAAACAACATTACTCTATGTAAATTTATGATTACACAAATGGTATGCCTTTATGCCATGTACAAACAGAGAAACAACATGTATCCCATTTGTTTACAATAAAATAAAATTAAAAAAAAAAAAAAAGACTCAGGAATTAGACCAGAAACTCTGTAACTGCTACAATAAAACATAGACTCAACACTTTGACATATTGGCAACAGATACTGACTTCTTTAACAAGACTCCTGATGCACAAGAAATAAAGAATCAGTAAGTGGGACGGCATCAAATTAAAATATTTCTGCATAGCAAAGGGAACAAGAACATGAAGAGAGAGCATAAAGAATGGAAGAAGATCTTTGCCAGTTGCTCCTTTGATGGGAAATTAATATCTAAAATGTATAAAGAATTCAAAATCTTAGCACCAAAAAAAATTAATAAATGGACAAAAGAACTAAATAGACATTTCTCAAATGACCAAGTATATAAAAAGATGTTCACCATCTCTAATGATCAGGGACATGCAATAAAAACTACATTGAGATCACATCTCATTCCAGTCAGAAGGACAATCATCAAGACTACAAATAATAAAAAAATATTGGCAAGGATGTGGGGGGAAAGATATACTCATAAATCATTTCTAAATATATCTTAATGGATACTTTTTCTTTTTTTCTTTTATTTCATTTGTTTGTTGGTCCTAGGGATTGAACCCAGGGGCACTATTCCAGTGAGCTAATCCCCAGCCATTTTCATTTAAATATTCATTTTGAGTCAGGTCTCACTAAGGTGCCCAGGCTGCTCTCCAACATGTGATTTCTCCACCTCTGCTTCCCAACTTGCTGGTATTCCAGGTGTGCACCGCTATACCCAGCATTATCCCTAATTATTCTAATCACACCACAAAGTCATTCAGGACATCTTGTGACTTAGGATAAGATAGTGCTTAAAACAGAAAAGTCATCCTTTTCAATACGTCTACATGGATAAACTCTAATCAGTCTCACCAAAAATTACCATTAGCATGTATGTCAGCCAGATACTTTCACGCTAGCTCTGCATAACAAATCAGTCCTAAATCCCTTGATATCTTAAAAAACAATCATTCATTCATGCTCACCAATCTGAAAATTGGCTGGCAGCCAAATTATCCTGGCTGAATTTGACTGGGCTTCATACTAAGTTTCAGGTTAAGTTCAGGACTGTTGTACTGGTCCCTATTCCTCCTTTTTAATACTCTCACTAATTGGCAGAAACAGTGCAGTCATGATGATATCTTTTCAGTGGTAAACTATGTCATTTTCTTCACCAAAATAAAGTTGTTTTATTTTTTTTCTAGTAATAATGTGATGTGTAGTCTTCCAGGAGTACAGGGATGTTTATATAATTTTGAGTATTCTCTATGCATCTTTACTTCATCTATGACCACATCCTTGCATGTCTCCTAAGCCTTTACCAGAAGGTAATAAATAAAGCAATTCTGAATTATTTTATTTTTTACTTTTTAAAAAATTAAAAATCACTCATTAATTCAATGTATAGCAATATTTTGCCTTTTCTGAACCATCATTGCATATGTCATGCTCCTAGCTAGTTGCCTCCCAAACTGAATTAAACGCAAAGATTTTAAAGCTAAAAAAACTTAAACTTTATGGTGAATAGGCAAATTTACCTCAGAATGTCTCATTTTCAGATATCTACTAGGAATAAAAAAATACAGAAAAATAGCTTTCCAATTTGGATGGGAGAATAAGAAGGAGAAATAAATAATGGTTTGAGGTTTTGGTGGCTTTTCCACATCTAACTAAATTCACCAAGTAATCTGTCTTCAGTTTTATGTAGTACTATGAAATTTCTTAATACTTATAAGCCAGAACATAAATGTAACAACTGCATTTCTGATCCCTTGTTCATCTCTAGCCATATCATTAGTAAACATCTTTTCTTACAAGTATCAAAATCACAATTGGACTGTTATTCAGATGAGCTTCTTGCAAAGCCATTGTCTATTATTAAGTTGAGACAAATTCTACATGAACACTGCTATCAAAATTGTAGAGAACTTGAGGTTCTTGTGCATACATGCACAACTATTTTACCCAAAATAAAGATTGAGAAATAAAAATTTCACTAACTTGCACAAGAAGGAAGTTTTCTCCACCCACCAGCTCCAGAATTTACATTTTCTTATTAGAGAATGTTGTCTGGTACCCATAAATAAAAGCAGATCTATTTACTTCCATAATTAGGGCTGCCCCTTGAAGTTAATCAAAACTTTCTTAGAATGTATAATAACCTCAGAGTCTGTAATGACATAGGAATTATGAAAAGGTCTTGGGCAGAAAACAAGGAGTCCCAGATTTCCATGACAAGGATCTCTTCTGCTCTAGTCATCTTATTGTCTTACATGGATCCCCAATTCCCTGCCATTGTTAGGCTTTGCCTGTAAAATTGTTATAAAACTCCAAAGGGTGACTTTTGAAAACATTTTTAATTCCTTAGGGTCTATCAGTCCCTATTGATTCTTATTTATTTCTGTGTTTTGCCTCTTTATGAAGGAAAACCATCTAAATTAACACACTGAAGCAATTTTACTATGACTAGAATGACTTGGACTTGTTCTATATAATGTCAAATGCTTTCTATTCAACAAGTTAGCATCACAATAATGTAGATAAAATATAAGAGACTCAAGAGTTCCTTCTTTTAAGTTGCTACATTTCCCAAAAGACCTCAACATAAAATTGGGATTTTATGTGGCTACTGGGCACATTACTATTGGATATAATAGCCACAAATGCCCATATTTGTTTATGATTTTGGTTAATGTCTAATCACTTAAGACTTAAATGCACACCTAAGGCTTCATCCATTCAATGCACAAATATTTATTGAATATTTACTATGTCTCAGGCACTGGGGCTACAGATGAAAAATCTGAGTTTGGAAAAGAAATAATTCTCTAGTTTTAAAAGGACAGATTAGGAAAAGGAAAAAAAAGGAACAGAATGAAATAGTCAAATGCATTCTGACTCACACACATGTAAGTTACAAAGATTCTTCTTGCTTCAAAATAGCTGTGACCCTGTTGGCACCTGTCTCATGCCCAGTGCCCAGCACACTTGACTCTCCCATGTTAAGTGCCTCCTCTCTGGCCTGTCACAGCATAAAGCACTCAGTCTGGCGACCCCTGCAGCCACGTGTTAAATTGCGGCACAGACCAAGTTGCTGAGACATGGAGCAAAGAAAATGGACAGTTCTTATGCACACCAGCTGAGCTGCTGTAGTCTCACATTGGCTAGAGCAGTGCTCATGAGTCCTTTCTTGTGCTGCTGGCCTGGGAAGGATTGAGGCAATCAGCATGACACTGCTAAAATATTACTGCCTGAAACTGCCATCATTTAACATTGTCAAGACATATATCTTACAAAGGCATGATATTTAAGTGGGAACCCTAATGACTTATTCTTAAAAAAAAGGAGTAATCAGTAAACATGTAGATTTTTCTTACATGCAATTTTTATAAGTTTATGGAGCATTTTTATCTTTGTTGATTAAAAAACATAGAGATATTTGCAATGCTACTCCATAGAATAAATGTCAATTAAGAAAGGACTATTAACACACAGTCTTAACATTATCTTTAGCTAGAAGGGAAAAATTAAGCACTTCATTCAAATATTCAAAGGTGAAATGATTTGAACTCATAGGTCAGTTGGAAGAGCTTGCTTAGAGACTTGAGAAAGGTGTTTAATATAATACTTGAACAGAGAGAATTTTCTCAAGAATAAATCACTAATAAGAATTCTTCCTTTCATCACATGGGATTACTTCTCACAAATCAGTGCAATGCTTTCAATAATTTTTGCTTTGACTTTTCAAAAGTATTAATAATACAGTATCATTCACTTCTGATTGATATCTTGCTTAGTCTTAAAAATGAATCAAACATAAGGTATTATTGATATATTAAGGACAAGTTAATCCTGATGGTATGATTTAGAGCTAGAAACTTGAGGTAACAACCTTTCCTTAATGATTTCTGAAAAAAAAAAAAAAAAAAAATCTCTTGACCTGGGGTTGTGCTTGAGACTTTCATACAAAGTCAAGTAAAAAGCTGCAATATATTTCTCCAGAGGCATCTGCAGTCCAATCATATGTTACAAATCCTCAGGAAGAATTTAAACCATTTTCAAAATGTAACAGAAAATTTAGAGAATGGCAATTGTTAATATGAAACATCCTGAAATTGCCCCCACTCCCCCAGCATAATCTGAATTTCTGTGTGGCCTGGTGTCATGCACAATTAGTCAAAAGAAAAAAATCAGAGAATGAAAGTTTACATCCATGCATACTAAACACATGCACTTTATCAATAAAGTAAATAATAAAGCTTGCAAATTTCTTGAAGTCCTGAAATCAATCAAGTGAAAAGAAACGATGATTTATGATTTGAATGTTTTATTAACACTTTTACTTTTTACAAAAATAGCAGTATAGCATTGAGTGCTAACACTGTTACATAATGCATAATGTCATTGTAATTAAAATGTACTTATTAGTTATCCATTTGCATATAATGCTACAGTGGGCACTGGATAAGAACTACTCAGACAGAGTTTCTACCTGCTACGAGTTTAAACCTAGAACTGATGAACTGATGACACTAGCTTGAATAAATAAATCTCAGCTATGCCACAATAACTGAAAAGTAGATGTGAGTATTGTATTAAAATTCATTTAGGATAAATTACAGATGGGAGGGTTATAAAAAGTTCAGGTGAGGAAAGCTATCTGCTCTCCTCTGATCACTACACAAAGACATCCTGGGGGAAAAAAAAAGTGAAGCTTCCAAAGAGATTGGATTGGAGCAAAATGGTAAAGTGAAAGTCTCTATTATTACAGAGTTACAGCATTTCCTGTCATGATATTGGAAAGTGGGAGTGGAATGGCCGAATGGAGAACACTTGAGATAACTGTACCTGGGTTATAAGAACGTTGTGCACTGCAAAAAGGCCAATGACCAGAATATCTCCAGGACTCAGAGTCAAAAGTATAGACCTTCCTGTCAAGGAGAATACAGTTTCACTATTGGTTTTGAAACCAGAAACTGAGCTAAAATATTATGAATTTTACATCTTATTCAGGACTTTCATTTGAAAGTGAGAAACACCAATTAGATTTAGCCAGGATAGAAAAACAACAAAACATTTGTTTGTTTACCTGGTTGAATGGTTGGTTATTTATTGCTTTATTATATGCCTCTCCTAAATGTTTATTTTGGATAAAGAACAGATATATATTGCATCCAGAATTAACAGAGCGATTTCCACTAATGCAAACTGAACTATCTCACTATGATTTACCTCCTCCTTATCAATATGCAACTTGCAGAGTACTTTTTCTGTGAACTGATGTTTGTTATTTGAAACATGGACCCTTTTCTGTTTTATACAATTTTTTTAAAATAAAAAATAAAAGGAAGGAAAAAGAAATGAAGAAAATATTTAAATCATCTATTAGATATCTAGAAAAGTAAATATGTTTTCTTGGAATATTATAGAGTTAAAAGTCCCTTTCTGTCTCCAGTTTTCTGATAAGTACATATGCAAACATGGAACAATGGAAAACCCAGCTGAGTTTGCTCTCCTGAGTTTCAGGACCACCTGTTACAAAAGACTTTAACTGTCCACTTATATCTCAAGACAAGCGAGATAGCAAATCCTAAAGTAGTAATCTGTATAGATCTTGATAAGGCAAAGCAACATAGCAACAAGAAAAAAAAATAATTGTGACAAGATGAATTTATTTGTATTCAATTTATGTGAATCTAAAATTGTTCATTTAGGAGACTTACTACATGTTTACTTTGCAGAATTTATAAATGAAAATGGAAACCACAGTTGAGAAACAGGTGTTACTCAAATTAAAGATACTTTTATATTTTATTAGGAAACCTAATGGGTTGAACATAGATTCAGGTGTGCTTGTTTATTTAAATAAGCTATGAAATTCAAAACAGGCATGGCTTATATGCCCAAGGCATATAAGCAAGGTGTGTACTGATGTGCTGGACACCAGTAGCAACATGATTGCTGTGAATATTGAAGTCAGGAAATATTTTCACTGCCTCTTCCTATTCCTTTTCTTTTAGTCTTTGATGGATATATAATAATTATATTTTATAAGAATGCCAGTGGTGACGGAAGTGCTCCTCCTAATGCAGAGGCTGTAAAGCTATCAGAAGAGCTTTAAGCAAATGTTATCTGTTTTACAGAAGAAATCAATTACCCACAGATTGCTTAAACCAGTGACAGGCATAGTAAGGAATAAAATGTGTTAAGTAGAAAAGTTACAGCCATCAACATGTAAGGAATTACATGATATATGAAAGCAATCACTTGTTCAATTTACCTTCAAAACTAAAACAAGTTCTCTGCATTGGAAATAAACATGAACTTCCCTCTGAAAAGGGAACAATTTCCAACTCAATGGAAAAAGTACTGTATAAATTTTAGCCAGCAATAGTGCTATTAGGAGCACACAACCAGGTTTTCAGAGTTAAAATATGTGAACTATTTAACATACTTATTTCAAAGTAGGCATCAGTTTGTCTTCATCTTCCTGCAATTCAGCATTACATAATTTTCCAGATAGGCTTGAAATAAAAGGAGTCCACCAGAAAATGCTTCACACATTATAGTATACTTTATATTTATATAAAACTGCAAAAGATTTTACTAGATTAAAGAAAAAATTATTACATTTAAGTTCTAAAATTCACTATTCTCTGATGATGGCACACATTTTATATATAATACCAAGAAAAGAGACAAAAGTGGACCTTTTTTCCTGCTTAAAGAAGAAAAATAAATATTCCAATGAAGAACTGCTGGTTCTTATGAAGGACATGATGGTGCAAAGTGCTCATCAAAGCTGTTAATTACTCAGGTGGAGTTGGCAACTTGCTTATGAAATAAGGTCACCATTTTTAGTTTTTTCTCCTTTCAGTCCTTTAAGAAGTTTTGAATTGTATAATTGAATTTTTAAAATGAATTAATTCAAATCACATGTAACATAAAAAGTGATTTCTTAATATTGCAAAACAGGAATCATTTTACCAGATGTGCCGTTAGAGATATCACAACATAACCATCATGTTTCCATGAGTTTCACTGTGTGTGATGACAGCCACAAAAAGAGATACCTGCCTAATGAAGAACTTATGTTTTTCTTTTTACTTCATTCTTTTTTTTTTTTTTAACTGAGAAGTGTTTAGAAGAACTTGCTCACATGATCTTTTAATAGAATCAGGAGTAATATACCAGCTGGTGCATATCATTCTTTTATGATGTTCTGAGGGAGAGTTCTATACTGATTTAATTTCTTGAGAATAAAATATGTATATTCAGATTTCATGCAAGTCAATTGTCCTTAATGGACAAGTGTTAATGATAAATTTAAAGTACTACATTTTCAGAATGTTTGTAAGTTAAAAAATTTAAGAAGAGTCATACTAGTCATTTTTTTATCCACTTGAACACAGAAAACAATATTGTGAAAATTCCCATATGAAAGGCATCACTGCTAATGCTTCTTCCTCTGCAAAATTATCAGGTTGATATAATGGTGATGTCCTACTGATTATTCACCACAGACCTTCCTGCAGGATAATGCATTCTTAAAATATGAACTTGAAGCTAAAATATTAAATATGCATTTCCTCCTCCTATAGGACGTTGAAATGCCACATGCTGTTGGTGAGAATGACCCATAAGTGTTGGATGTTTCTCCCCCTTGCTCTTCTTTTCCAGAAACAGTTAGTGTGGCGTGCAGTGAACCAAATCAACAATGTGATTCAAACTGTCTCTATAGCTTCTTGGCAAAAAGAAAGGATAAACTATAAAAACTCCCCTCCTACAGCTTTCAGCTCTTGCTTCCCACACTTTAGCATCTTCTGTCACCTCTGGCGCTGTTACTGACCCATGCTAAGCTAAACTGAAGGATGATAAGTTTGCTGCCTTTGCCCTTGTCCTGAGGGGCTGCACATTATCCTATCAAGTCTCAGTAGCCATTTCTGTGGGATATTTGTCACCCCACGAAGGCCTTTGGAACAAATGAAATGGGCAGCGAATTACAAAAATGTCATTCTCTAAAGGAAATGGATGAAGGCTTTTGTTCTCTGGTAATAAATAGATGCCATAGGCTTATAACACTATTTTTATATTAAATTTGACAGGGTTACTATTTCCAGTTCATTAAGGGAACAGCTTGAAAACTATTTCCTCCTGTACTTTTAAAAATAACACAGTTTCCCTCTTTTCTTCCCAGTAATACATATAAACAATACCTGGCAATAGATCCTGGAAATCATAGGTCATAATTATTCTAGTTACCTTTGCTGATGTTTGTTTTTTAAAATGTAAAAAAGTCATTTTAGGGAGAGATTTTTGAGATATATGAATGGATTATATAAGAGGTGCTTAGGAATGGATTTTAAAAGTCTGATTTATACTATTTCTCCTTTCTTTATAAATCACAAATACATTACTTCCTTTCCTCACTTTTCTCACACATTATAGTTTTACAGGGCACAATGATAAATATGCCATGGACAAAGGTCAAACAAAGGATAATAACTCAATTCCTTAAATGAAAGCTTCAAAGTAAATCCTCTGTGTTTAGCAGCAGTATACAGGGGTCAAGATGACAATGTCCCAGACTAGAGAATAAAATGTGTGTTAATACCTTTGTGCCTCAGTACATTTGTTAAATGGGTACACTTGGATTGACATACTTAGATTTTCTTTGAAGTGAAACATGAACAAGATACATAATACATGATAATAAATTAAATAGCACCACATATTTTGAAGTAATTTTGGACTGGGTTTGGCTGGGCATTTTCATGGTAGTTATTAACTACTTCCAATATAATAGACATATTTCTTCAGCAGCTTCACCTATTCAATGCCTTTGAAGTTGAGTTATTTTTCACTTACTAAGTCTATTTTTGTTTTGTAAAATTTGTGAGATAAGGTAGTAAAACTAATTCATGGGAATTTTGATAGTTAATTTGCTCTATTTGCATACTGATGAAGATTATTAAGAGTAGTGATCATTCTGAAAAAATTCTTTAATAATGAACCAAATTATCTGACATCAGAATTCATGATTCTGTCTAAAATTGTAGCTCTTGGTTTGACACACCAAGTTGCAAATCTTATGTTTAGTCATACATTCCTGTATTTTGACAAAGTTGATTAGCAAAATAGCAAAAACTTACCAAGCCAATTATATTTTTCAGTGAGGTCAAAATCATCATTTCTTAGAGCCAAATTTCTTTTTAGAAAATCAAACTCTGAATCTCCAATGAACATATGATACCACTTGTTATACACATGTATATATTATATGTGTGTGTATTATTCTTTGCTTCTCAAATAAGAACATATGCCAACCTTTGTGAACTCCTTGATTATATATGCTTTGATAAGGGGTACTAAAGATGCCAATATTATATAAGGAATATCTGAGCATTTTATCCCACATCTATTCATTTAACACATGTACTAAGGCTCAAGTTACTAATGCACATTTTAATTTGTAGTCAGATCACTGTCTGTCATCTTGACTCCTGTATATTGCTATGAGCCACTCAGTACCCATCCTTTAGTCTCTTTTTTTCTGACAAGATAGGCTCTACTGTTTGCAAATAAAAATTCTTTATCTTTAAATATTTGAATTCCGTGGGGGAGTGAAAACCACATTAGAAGAAAGATATAATAATAATATAGATTTTTGAAGAACAAATTTTCTCAAATAATCAAGCTTAGAAGAAAAAGTAGCTTTTTCCTTCACAAATGGAATATGATCTGTAATATTCTCTATCATTGTATCACAAATATAAGTTAAATAGAAATATGGTGACTAAAATACTTTCATTAACAGAAAAATTACTATAATATTGTAGTAGGTTACTGAAAGAGTATGTGATTGTTTTTTGTTGATCTTTAAAAACTGGGAAGACTCTATCCTATTTTATTTTGTTCTATACCAGCCACAAGAAATAAAGTGCAAATTTGGCAATCATTTCATCATTTAAATACTTATTGTTTAAAATTGACCTCATGTCTTTACCTGACTTTTCAATTAAAGGTATTCCTCAAAGGTTTCCAGTTTTTTTTATTATCAAATATAAAGATCATTTTGGAAATTTTTAATTTTTAATTTTTCTTTCCTTGATTTATTTGCTTTACTCAACAGATCTAAAACTGAGAATATTTCCCCCAAATTCTTTCCCCAGTTTTTCTCATTGCTACTCTATAGGAGGCAGTAAATAGATGCCCAGAGCACAAAGCCCATCAGTGGTATTTTGGGAAAGTTCAAGGAAAAAATGCTATAATTCCTACTAAGGGGAGGGAAAATAAAAAAAGAAAACCACTAAAACAATAAGCAAAAAGAAATAAGTTCCCCCACCTACTGGTGAAACTGAAGATTGTTCAGCCACATTTGTGCCAAGAGATTCAGGGTAAGAAAACCAAATATAAAGCCAAATAGACCATTAGCAATTTGGCAATGTATGGCTCCTTTAAAAGCAGGGGACTAGTGACTGGGCAAAGCTATGGTGGCCTAAGGGAGACATTTTCCATATTCACAGTTCATTTTATTTAGATGACCAGCTAATGGACACTCAGTAACAGAATTTAGTTGAACTGGGGAGGGGATGGTGACATTTCCATGTATTTAAGAGTTATTTGATAATTTATTAAACAAATGGTATTATTGTGAACTAAATAGTTACTCTGAGGCAAGAGTGCCCTTCTTTATATGCCCATGATTTTTGGAAGAGAAGGCAGAAAAAGTTACAGTATGGCAACCTGGAAATACAAAATAAACCATCTTGGAAATTCACCCCAGACTGCCAGACCATTTACTTCGGGGCACTTTTGTGGTGCTTAAACATTTAATTTGACTAAATGTAGCCAATGTTTCTTCAACATGAGAGAGGGAGAAATATGTGAAAAGCATATTTAAAAAAAACAGGAAAACAACATTTAGAATTTGAAGAATCCTAATTTTCTAGAATAATCAAGTCTAAAAAACATGATTTTTTTAGCAAATGAGAAGAAAGGTAGGTAAAAGAAAACATTATTTAATGGAAAGGGGGTTGAAACATTTGATAGGAAAGGGTTTGAATGATTTCCTTTTATGTTGATCAAAATAGAATAAACTCTATCCTATTTGGTCAGTTCTCTTCGGCCTTATTATACACACTTCTTTCCTCAATTCCTATCCATCAGTTGGCTAGCCCTCTTAATTTTGAATTTTAAGTATTTTTAGCAGCCATACATAATTTTAAATTTCTGTTGATTTTTTTCTTAGGTTGAACCTTCATTATTCATTCTCTGTCATTCTTTTTCTTTCTTTTAAACTCTCTTGTCGGTTGGTACCAAAAACCCAAACCAAAACAGCTAAGAATTAAGTTAGGGTTATCTCCTACTCTCTGGAACTATTATGCACTATTATAAGCGAATCCTCATAAATCACCCCCATACAATAAGCCTGGAAGCAGTAGAGCATGGGAATCTTACTGCTGCATCTCTCATGATCTTAGTAAACTTGGCCAGGGTGCTTTCATTCCCTAAGACCTGAGTTCCTTGTTTAGAAATAACAGGGCTAATAATAGTACCGCCTTCAAACAGCTGATATTTTGAAAGCACTTAAATTTTTTGCAAAAGTTTTTCCAAGCTATTTGTCATAGTTCCCTTCCAAGATAGAGACTTTTGGTGGGTGTGTTTCTTAACAACATCTAAATAATATGAAGTGTAAAATATGCTATGCTTTGAATTTGCTGACATTTAGAATACACATTCAAAAATATTTAAAACACTATTATATTCCCCAAATATTTATGTTTAATATTTATTCATGAAAAACATTATATACACTAATTTTATCATTCATATGTATATGTAAAATTGCTACTAAATGTAAGTGATTTAAAGTCATGCATATTTAAGTACATCTAGGTGATTTTTTTCCCTATATATTTGGGGCTGTAGCTCATTGGTGAAAGACTTGCCTGGCATGTGCATAACCCTCAGTTCCATCACCAGCACACACACACACACACACATATTCACAAAAGAAAACAGGAAAATGGGGTTGATAGGTGTTTATGGAATCTGGGACTGGCTTTAGGGAAGTCATTCAAGGGTTAGTGAAATACTCGAAACCTAGATACTTTAAATGCATTTTTAAAATAGTAGCATTAATATAATTTCTGTTAAGAACATAATATCTACCACACTTATACTTTCTTGGGGAATAATCATGAAAGATGATTTTTTTCACCACCTTAAATTTCAGATGACAATATAAAAGTGGAATCACAAACTTGTGCTGTTAACATCTAGTGAAATGAAATGCAATTTAAATCCATAATGCACAATTTTTAAAGGGAAGTAAATTACTGCTTTTGTATGGCTTGGTTTGTATTGATAAAAATTGACACAGAGGACTAATCTTTTTAAAGTTTACTTTCTAAATTCAACTTTGAACTGCTACACAGCAATCATCACTGGATAAAAATTGCTTTGTAAAATCAGCCATAAACTGTGTTTTATATATACATTTAATATAAAGAGAATTCTTCAAATCATAATATATTAATTAGCTACATGATAGAGGAAGCCACAATTAGATTACTTATTGTACCAATTTAATTTGCACAGTGGCAGCTAATTTAAAGGAAGCATTTTCTGTTCAAGCTTTATTTTTTTTTATAAATTGTTGTGTAAAAATTATTAGTCTGAAACTTAAAGCAATCTTTCTCTTTCCCTCCCTCCCTTGCTTTCAGAGAGAAAATTGTAATACTTCTTCTTTTGGTAGATAAAGATAGACATACGTATTTTAAAAAGATTAATAATAAACTAGAGGATGAAAAACAGAAGAAAAATATGAATCTTAGTTTCCAAGACCAGCATCAGATATTTACCTCTTTATGCCATATTCAGGATCCTTTTGGAATCCATGGGAGTTCTGTGCATTAGGATGAGAAGAAAACAGCCTACAGGTGTTAACTGGGATGTACTTGGAACACAGAAACAGAAAAGGAATTCCACTTATTACTGGTTTATGTGAGTTTCTGTACTCACCTACTCAAATGAAGAAAATATTCCCCTTAGATCAGAGAGTTAAAAAAAAAAAGATTCTTAATCCAAATAATAGTGATCCTTAATAAAATTATAGAAGGAAAAGATGGAAAAATATTTGTATGATTATTAATTTATTTTGAGACTGATGTAAAAGTGACCATGAAGAGATTCACTGAAAAGAACAAGTGAGTTGGGCTCGGTGACACACGCCTGTAATCCCAGCAGCTCTGGAGGCTGAGGCAGGAGGATCACAAGTTCAAAGCCAGTCTCAGCAAAAGGGAGGCATTAAACGATTCAATGAGACCCTGTCTCTAAATAAAATACAAAATAGGGCTGGGGATGTGGCTCAGTGGTTGAGTGCCCCTGGGTTCAATCCCCAGTTACCCCACAACAAAACAAAACAAAACAAACAAACAAACAAAAAGAACAAATGACTCGGTGTGTTAATGCTAATAGATTCTAGCTCCATAACCAATACCCCTACTTGATATCAAGCAATTCAGTGATCACCTCACCAGCAGACTGTGCCCAGAACATTCAAAGCCCTGGAACTCAATAGATTTGACAACAAATGAAATTTGAGGAATGTTTACTTTATTAGGACAGTTTCCACTCAGAGGGGGGAAAAGGTTTTTGTAATGAACTTAGAAAAATAAAGATGGAGACATGGCAAACCTAAAATGAAAAGAACACATGACTCTTTACATGAGACATAGTAGTATTCTACCTGTCTTCTGTTATACATATGAGTTATTCATCTTTCAGATTTATATATTTCTCCATTTATACAGGGAATTGAGGATATTTAAGTCTTTCCCCATCTCTGACAGATTTAACAATGTTTGGGATACCAGGAGATATCTGATTATTCCTTCAAAAGAAATTTGTCAGAAGGAATTGTGTCCTCAAATATCATTGTAGCTTGTAGAATTCTCCTTCATGCTTCTACCAATAGATCTCCTCCAGCTCTTTGGTTAGTTTCTTGGGAAGAAGCTTGCTATTCTTACTTAGTCTGCTCTGTTTCCATGTTTTCCCAGACATAGCCATTTGGGAGACAGAGGAGCAAGAAATGGAAAAAGGAGCTGTAACTTTAAGGCTAAACTTAATGTTAAAGTTCAAAGAAGGAACTTCTTAAGAGTCTCTTTAATACTAAAATCATAGAGATTAAGTAGACTCATCATGTTTTTGTCTTTGTTTTTTGTTTGTTTGTTTGTCTGGTTTTTGTTTTCTTTCTGGATCCCAGCTATTCAACTTTTTTTTTTTTTAAGTTAGAGGTAATTTTTTTGATCTCATTTAGGACATCAATTTTTATGAGTACCATTGTTTTTCAAGATTTGTTTGCCCATAAGCCGGATTACAGAAAATGCAAGTAGAACAAGAAGAAATGTGAATTTTTGTTATTAACAGTAAAACAACTTAATAAGAAACTCCTGAAGTGAAGGAGTTCCCCTTTCTACACCCTAAAGGATGAGCAGCTAGCTTTTCTACCCAGTAATGAGCTACTTTTGACCCTACTGAAATCATTGCAGGACCCTGTTAGTGTCTACATATTCACAAAGACTTCCTACACCCCATGCCATTCCCATCCAATGGCTGGCTGCCTGATCTGCATGCAATATTGTCCGCCAGCATGAACAACTTACAATGAGCACTTTATTTCTGTAATTTAAAAGGAGAGAGAGAGAGAGAGAGAGAGAGAGAGAAAGAGAAGAACAACTACTGATGCAAAATGTATTTTCCACCTTTCTAATGGATAAGTAATAACGAGGAGATTTCTGAAAAGCTGTCCAGGGTGCCTGTCAGGGCTAGCAAAATTTCTGACCCAGAGAATTATATTCACGAGCAGCTCCTGTGATTATGAGTTACAGGCCCCTTTGGAGAAAGCTGCTCACAGAAACACCAGAGAAATTGTAAAACTAGTCTAAATATTTGGCACATAGAATTCACTATCCATCCATACATACAGTTTTGCTCAGAAGAAAATATATAAAATTATATGTTTTGAGTTAAATTTAAAACAACATATATAAAATATATGGTTACAAGAACTTTACAATGAAATGCTATTTCAGTAGATGCCAAAGGGCTGGAAATCAGTAAATGGATGTAAATTAGATCAGACTTTGGCACCTTGCAAATCCATATTCCCATCAGCCCCAATCCTTGTGCTCCAATTTAACTTGATTCTGAAGATCCTCTTTGTGGTCTGATTTGGAACCTATTTCCTCTCTTTTGAGATGAGAACAATAAGGGAGGAGGGATGGAATATGTGAAGAAAGGTAACAATAATTCACTTGAATTAAGGGATCATTTTGCTTCATGTTTCCTTTCAGTCCTTCCTGCCCTTGCATAGGTCTTGGCAATGGTTGCTGTTTCATTGCCAATTTAGGGAAGGCAGTGGGCATGGTACTAGAGTGGAGAGCAATAGTATAATATTTCCAAATGAGATCTGTTTGTTGAACACAGAAATCGACAGAGAAAATTAGGAAAATAAGTCTCTCTGAAATGATCATTATTTTTCTACAAGTAGTTAAAACAACTGCGATAACTCACACCAGGGCTTTGCTTTACAGGAGATTTCTCTTAACAAGGATGGTTCAGCTGCAGGATCCTTTAGCTGATTCCCTCAGGGAAACTCTGCAACTTGGGCATAACTTCCCCTGGGCGGTCTTTCAGAATGCTGTTCACTTTGCAGAATATGAAAAATGTGTCTCTGATAAGCGAGGAGATGTGCACTTAGCAAGGTATATAGGATCCATACAGGATTATAGACTTAAATGAAAATCATTAATGCTGTGTTTATATAATTTCCACATACATAGTAAGTTTCTTGAATAAAAATCAGTGAAAGTGGCAATTTGGCATTCTGTAGAAGAAACATCTGGTTGGTTGAATGTGATTTCATTTATGAATCAGCAGTTTTGGCACTGTACAGACACAATCAGAGATAATTTTATGATGTTATCTGAGCTTATTTGTGCTTCATTTTAAAACACCGGCAAATGTCCAACTGTGATTGTGGAGTGATAGTGATAATAACTTTGTCCAGTGAGGAAATCATGTAAATAGTAATGGGATAAATCATGTAAAAACTAATTTGTGTCATATTTACAGTCTGCTGAGTATTTCTATATGTATTTCTATATGCATTATGTCATTTGATTCTCATAATAATCATGTGAAATAGACAAGGAGAAATTTCATTTTTATAGTTGAGGAAACTGAGGCCAAGGGAAATGTGTAAAACTCCAACTTTAATTAATGTCATCTGATTGCAATTCTGAGGCTTATTTCTACTCATTGTGGATAGGGGTTATGCTAAAATGAAGAAAAAGTGCTTTGATGACTAGTTGGGCTTGTTACTTTTGGTCCAGAGGTGAGAAAGTGAAAGAAATGAAATCCATCCTCACAATTTAAGATCTGTTGTAGAATAACATTGTGTGTTTGTGAATATAGGTGGATACAATATGTATAAATGTAAGTGTACACTTTGCGTTTTGGGTGTGGCCATGCTGCCCAGACTGGATCAGTATTCAGATGCGGTTGAAAACATTGATTGGTAGCTCTACTCTTTGGTCACTTTATACATAGTCTATGTCATAACAGTGAAGTTAGTTGCTATCATCCTCTCATTATCCTTTGAGAAAAGACATAATAAAGGAGAAAGAAGCAAGAAATGACCAACAGTCATTTCCAAGATGTTCTAGAAAAGAGACAACCTTGAGTGACTATCACATCTGAAGCTGGAATTTGGATTCCCAGTTTATACTGGAAAAACAAGGTAAACTATTTCCATGCATTTATGAAGGCAATCTTTTCACTATTAAAAGTTCTAAAATACACAAAGCATGCAATGGGTAGTAGTATTCTGAATGTTCTGTGAAATTCAGACTGAGTGGAAATTTAGTTTATTAGTGGCTAATAACTTTTTTTTTCCTAGAAGTTCAATTCAGGAAATTGAGGAAATAGACTTCACATGTATGTGTCTAGCAGCACATAAAAACAAGCAGTAATGCCCATAATGGAAGTATGGAGATGATGGCAAGGAATATAAATGTCACAAAACATGGTTAGTTTCATAGGTTTGGGTCTTAATTCCTACCATTTTTTTTATGCTTCAAGAATATAACAAAGACAACATGAATAGGCAGAGATTAATGCAGGAAAAGTGACTCTTCCCCAAACGTTCTGCCTTTTTATCCTACTGTCTGGAAAACGAATTGAGGTTTTAGAAACTAGCAGTGGTTTTGCATTTTTCTTCATTAGGAAGTGTATTTGTAAAACAAGCCCCAAATTTTCACCATTCATGATTCCTGACCACAGGGTAAGATTCTTTCGTGGCGCAATCTTCAATGTATGTAAGCCAGAGGATCATTTCTTATCCTGAGCACAGGACGTGGCTAAGACACAGCTGAAACCACCCCTCCCACACTCTCCACTTCAACAACAGCAGCTCATTATCAGAAGCACGTTGCAAAGGGCGGTGCAGGCACAAAAATCAATCTGATTGCCTGTATAGCTCTGCAAAATCATTCCAAGGGAGAAAAAAATGTCGGAGAGTAAGGAGAAAAGGGCTGGGAGGGTGAAAAAGAGCAGGAATGAGGACATAAAGCCTCACAGGTCCATAAGGACTAAGGTTTAATGGCTGAGTGCTTGTTTTGAACTGTGACCTGAGGTTTGGCTGGGCACTAACAGTGGCATGCCTCATCAGCCACTGTCATAGCCACCCCAGGGTATACCTCCAGCAGGGAGTCAGCTCCGTATCCTGAATTCTCAACTACCAGCTACCCACTGCCTCCTCCGCACGCACTGCTGAGACCCTGCCGAGAAATCAGCATGCAACCCAAGGAAGCATCCTTTCCTCTGGAATAAAAATTAATATTACTTGTCATATTTCATGTCTGAGCTCTTTTCATGCTTTATCCTCTGGTAATGAGGGCTAAATTACCAATATTAGTAGATTTTCATGGCTAGCACAGAAAGAGCTGTTACCAGAATAAATGTTTGCCTTGCTTCTGTTGGACACAGGCTTTGCTAATGCAGCTTTGCTAATTATTTCTAAATAGGCAATAATCTGCATCCCCTAGTGCTGGATAGTGGATTGGCCACGTACCTGCTATTTCCCTTATTTACATGTTTTACAACTTTATCAACTACACTAATTACACTCTGAGCACTGTTTAAAATTTTCTGTTAATAGAGATACAATGATGCACCAGAGGATGTGTATTTATGCCATAATTGCGCCTCTGTTCCTACGATGCAGTCTCCAATTAGCTGTCTACGGTGGCACAAGCAGCTGCCTGATATTCTAAAGCAGTGAAACATCTGCACGGCGGATGATACGCTCACATGGATTTTTTTTTAAGCCTAGAAATTTACACCCAAGGGAGTGCAGACAAATAGGAGCCTGTCATGTGTAGGGATGATTAGAAATCCTCACCATGGCAACATTGGAGCAGCCATGTCACAGAGTGAGGGGACACATGTCTAGATGAAGGCGCTAAAAACATTTGCCATTTTTTTTAGCTTCAGTCTTCCAAACTTCCCTCCCTCCCCCTTTTTCTTTTTCATATTCTTCTCTTTGCATCTAAAGCCAACCAAAACAGCAGGTGAAAAGGCCAAAGTCTGCAGCCATGCAAGGCATATGACACACGGGATTCAGTGTTAGGAAAAACAGTGAGCAATCAGAAATGCTAGACCCAGGAAATGTGCAGGGCCAGGAGTGTGTGTGTGTGTGTGTGTGTGTGTGTGTTTTCTTGAAAAATATTCTAATAATTATTACTTTATGTGGTGGGTTGTATTAAGAGCAAGAGGCAAGATAGAAAATAAATACTAGACAGAATAAAACAGTTGAGGTACCTTAGTCAAAAGATGACACCTAATTTAAAATTTCCTTTTAACCCTCATTAACAGTTACAATTTCTGCATGAACAGTTGGCTAGCACACATTAGTGAGAGTAGCAAAGACACACAAATGTCTTCTAGTCTGATATTGAATATATTTCTTAATAGCTGCTTCTTTGATAAGCCTGATTATATGAGGAAAGTGCACCTAACAGAAGTGTAAAATCCTATGGGAAAATATGCAGGAAATGTAAAAACACATCATTATATTTTCTAGAATTGTATTGAGTTGTGTAATATATCTATTATACTTTTTTTTTAAAAAATAACATTGTTCTTTGCCTAGATTTGACCACACAGGTTTCAAAGACAAAACTCCTAGTTTTATGTTTTGCTTTACATATTGCCTTAATTTCTAGAAGAAAATACTCAAGTTTAAGTTAGTAATTTAAAATTATTCTTCCAAATAATTATTTTATCATATGATCAAGACAACACTTCACAATTAATAACAAAGACATATTTAAAAGTATTTAATTAGCAGAGAACTAAGAGGTTAAGGGGGCTACCAGTAGTGAAATAATTAGGGGGAAAATGCTTTAATATAGAGTCATTATAGGAAAGAGCAAAAATGTAACATATGTGCTAAATTATAAGAGTACCACTAGCAACGTGAATTGCATGAAGGGTCAAACCTAATCAGTTAAAATCAATTCGTGTTCTGTGACGACAGTCCCATTGGTAAGGTGCTAGGCTGTTCATACCTGTGTTACTTAGCATCACTTTGGACTGCTACTTCAGAACTTCCTAGATGTCAGGGTAAGGTACAGATTGTTCTATCATCAATGAACTTCTCTTGGGAATAAATCCCAAGAGTGTACATTTTTTTAAAAATTCATGCCTTTCATTCCTTTGAGAAAACTACTGAGAAATGCTCTAGTTAAAACAAATACTTAAGAATGTATATGTATATATACATATATGTATGTATGTCTATACACATATATACATAAAGACTGACAAGTTTTCAAAAATAGTTTCATAATACTATATGCCCATAGTATACAATCTCAAAATCGGAGTTGGATGTTTTAGAAGTAGGAATGTGTAGTTCCTCAACACATTTAAAATCACTTCATGCAATTCTAATAACAATTTTAAGAAAAGATCATTTTGAGTTAACAGACTATATTAGCATTATTTTAAATTAATATCAGATAAATCTCCTAAGTCCACTTATTCTAATTTTCCAACACCCTGGACCATTGGGTACATAAAGTTCAATATTTCAGTCAGTCCCCTCAGGCTCCTGGCTTTCATCAGACCATGCACTAAGGCACCTTACAGTGTTTACCAATGAAATCATATGATGTTATGCTAACAGTGAAAAATGCTTCACTCTATTTAACACTTTAGTAGCATGAGAATTAGTTATTTATTCAGTTTTAAAAGAGAAACTGAGACTTCCTTTTGCCTCTGTATCCTGCAAATAAATTCTGAGTGCAGCTGGATAGTGGCTACATAAACAATTCTTGTCATGACTCTGGTCTGTGGGTCTCATCGTCCCTCAGCATACCATATTTTGTACAAGCCTTATATTAGAGAAGTATGATACTGAAGATCTACCATCCACCACATCTGTCAGCGTAAGGACAGAGTTTATCTGATAAACAAGTCATTTTTGGAAACTGCAGATGCTCCCACTGTGAAGTATTAAATGTGGCCCCGCTTAGATACATAGAATGGGGTTCCGGTCGACTGAACGCAGGCTGATAAGCTCTGCACAGCTCAGAATGCTGTTTGCCCACATACTAATGTTAAACAAAAGAACCGCAGACTGCAGAGAAAGGATGCGGGTCAGACCAGTAAATTGCTTAAACCCTTAGGCAGCCTTCTGAAAAGAAAAGGCATGAAAGAAGCTGATATGAGCTTTTATGCAGAATTGTTCTGTTTATTATCCCTGTTAAGGAAATGAAGGCAAGTGTCTTGTTAAACTATATATTCCCACTAAGACAAGAGGACTGACTCTCTCTAAACAAGATGCAATATGTCACTGGTCATCACTTGATAAACCATACATCTCTTCTTTATTATTTCTAGATTATGAATACAATAAAAAAGAAAATAATAAAGCTGTACACATGAAAACCTAACGGCTGTTAAACTGTGTCCTAGTATTATACTACCTGATTTGTCACTGGGCATTCCAGGCTAATAACAATCTGTCATGGAAGAAATCCATTTTGTATAAAAATTTCACTATCTTCCATTAAAACTTTGTTAGTTTTCAATTGTGATGACTCTATTTCAAATGAATTGCTGATACAGCTTAACAATAAAGTCAGAATAAAATATATCATTGTGGCAACATGTAAACTTACCCTGAATAGGGAAGGGATATAATTTTATTAGTAAAATTCTCCAGTGGATAACATGACAGTCAATATTGAATCTCCCCATGTTAGTTAGGGGTTGGAACTGGGAGAAAGGAGGAGAAGATTCTTGAGTTTGCTGGACTTTCAGTACTCTCCCTCAGGTCTGACCCCTCAAGAAAAAAACATCTTTTATGAAAGCAGATTTTTCTTGCACTCAGTCCAGTCTCCTCTCTTCTCTCTCCCCTCCTGCAGAGACACTCCCATTCTGATTCATGTACTGGGACAAAGGAAATGAGGGAAGATCCCAAGGCTTAAGAAAAATCTGATGAGAGAATCCTAACAGATAAGCAATCCATTCCTTCCAAATCACAAGCAAGAAAAGATTTAACAATCAAAGGTCCACATACAGGAAGAAGATATAAAACTACAGGATGTAAAGACAGAATAAAGAAAAGCACACACAGCAATTGTGCCAACAATAAAAAATTAAAAATTACCCTTTGTTTAAAATCCAGTATAACTTGTCACTGAGTACTACTTTGACATTTCCCTGCGGCTTTTCTCAACAGGCAACAAATGAAAACAATCTTGAAACCGTTCTGCTACAGGCTCAGTGTTGGAGGCATGTCCATACTTTGTCATCGGATAATCTTACAATCACGGTCGGCTTTAAAGCATTTACACCAACAAGAGCAACAGGTTTGTAAAAGGAAATTCTCAACTCAGATCCCAAATGTTTGCAAAACAAACAAATAATAAAATTTAAAAAATCAAAGACACAGTCACACACACTATTGTAAGTCTTTCATATTGTGATCAAATTTTAGAGAAAATAATGTTTAATAGTTTTGTCCTTAATGGGAAATAAGAAGCCAATTCTAAAGTAGTAACAAAGAGAGCCCCAAGTAGCAAAGGAAAGTAGAAGAGAGTCAAGCCTACCCAATCAACTGGCACTGCTGACTGCATGGAACACTACAGAGCTCAGCTGAGAACAGATATCAAAAGAAAGGAGAGGTGCACAGAGGCTTAGAAAAATTGTCTCTAGATATAAAATCAATCCCCCCAAAAAACAAAAAACAAAGATTCTGATTTTGTGACATTGCAACTCTAGTGAATGGTCCGTGGAGGGAGCTGTTGACACAAGTTCCTGGGTGGAGAAAAAAAAAAAAAAAAAAAAAATAATGACACCATTACATCCATCAGAAAAGAAGTATAGGGAAGAAAACTTAACTAAATCACACATTTAAAATTATTTGGCAGAAAGAACATCCCTTTAAGCTACAAATTTGCTTTCTCAGGAAGTCACCTATCATAAATCCCTCCCAGGCACTTCTACAAGCCCCCTCTGGGTGTGGATCAGAGTCCAGATCACAGCTTGTCTGTCCAGGTTAGAGGCGGACATTCTTCAAGTTACACAAATAAACCCACCTAGCCAAAAAGAAAAGTGCTGAGAAAGGCTAAGAGCAAGCTAGTTACTGCAATGCTAGCAATATTGTATGGTAAATATTTACTATGGTCAATGCATTAGATAAATAGATTGGAGAGATGCTCTCATCAGAAAGGCTAGTTTCAGATCCCTCTGAAAGGATAGTACATGCAGATGTTTTTTGCATAATGTCTGATTCCAGAATACATAATGGACACATCACTTCAAATACTTTCCATTTCACACATTTTCCTGTGTAGAAGTTTTGCAGAGTAAGCCCTTCTTTTTCTTCTTTTTCCTTGGCAATAGGCATTGACAGCCTTCAGATGATGAAAGTGGAAGATTATATCTGCACGCTCAAGATTCTATCTGCTCAAGATTTATTCCCAAAGACATTCACCCACCTAATCGGAAAGGTCCTTGCAGAGCACAGGGCTCACTGCTGTAGCAAAGAGCAGGATTGAGGCAGCACAGGATACTTATGCACTGCCTTCAGCTGCCTTCCTCTTCCACATTTCTTGGGGAAAGACCTACAGGAAGCACACAAGGTTCCTCTGAGCCCAGGGCAGCATTGATAGTATTTGTTCACAAAAATGAGACAAGTTTTTTGTTTTGGTTTTGTTTTTAAGATTGCAGATTTCTCCCCCTTCCCATTGTTTTCTAGGGTGAATGGTTAACGAGGAATCTTATGTAACTTGGTAATCTTAAATTATGTTATGTTAATCTTTTGGGAAATTCAAACTTTTTTCAACAACACATATATATTCCATTTTAGAAAATCTCCCACAAGAATTTTATTGAAGATTAAGGAAACTTTTGAAAGCACAAATATTGGAATGAGAGAAGTATTCTTTTACTTTTCAAATTTATGCAATTTACACTCATATTCAGGTATTATCACAAAGCCTTTCACTTGTAGGTCATAAAAATTAGGTATATATTTTTGAGGAGTAAAAAATTCTCTTGACATCGAGTAAAAATAAAAACCTAAATAATAATAATAACAAAAATAACAATAATACTATGTTTTGACCATAAATATGATTTGAATGAGACTAAAGAGGTATAGAGAGATCAAAGAAATTATTTTCCACAGAATCATGAATTTTATAAATTCATGAAATGGTGTGAACTCCACTTGAGTCCTTAGAGACTATCTTGATTAAAATACCCCTTTGCCTATTAATATCCCACGCTCATTGCAAACATGATGTGGGAAAGAATTTATATTGTTATCAGACATTTTGAATGGACAAACCATGGTGGAGAGAAGTTGATGATCATCAGTTAATGCTTTAATTAATCAATTAATAGAAGAAATCTTTCCATTTTGTTTATGATTTTCAGTATCTTTTGTATTTTGAAAAGTGATTTCAGGCCTTGAGGGAAAGTTCCAAAGGTTATTTTTGATGTATTTCCTAATATTGGTTTGCAAAAACAATTTCCAAAATTTGTCTCTTAAAGCATACTACCTAAATATGATCTATGACACAATGTGGAATACTTACAAAGTTGATCCACTTTTTTGTTTTTTTTTCCAATAAGGAATCCTCAGTCTGGCTCTTTTGTGTTAAGCTGCTATAGTGTTTATGAATTGGTCCAGTGGGCCTAAACATGAATTATTTCTCTGTTAATTATTTAAACCCAATCATATTTTAAAAACAATGAAAAAACATATTAAAAGGGTCAATAAAATTTAAATAGAAAAATAAAATAATTAAAGTAACTATGGGAAAGTGTGATAATTTTCTGTCCATGTTAACATATTTTGACATGAAAACATTTCTAGAATTGGATTAAATGAGAGACTTCTTTTAGATTTTAAACTTTGTACATAGATTGTGTTTACTTAATTCAATATATCATTGAGGCACTTAGAGCCAGTAATACTTGCATATTTAGCATATCCCCCATTTCTTAGTTGTGTGTCCTCTTAACCTGCTCCAGTTATCCTCATCTGTTTTCCTATCTATCAAAACTTAATATCTCACCCATAAGGTTCATTAATTAATATGATTAATACATTTATCCTTAACTCCAGCAATTCAAAAAACTGAAAATTTTATACTGAATTAACTTGATACTTTGATTTCTATTTAGAATTACTGAATTGTTGAACATAAAAATAAATTGTTCTAAAAAAGGAAAAAAATCACTCCTGTGTATCTAGCAATCTTGATGATGTTTTGAAGTGACAAGTCTTTTACTGGAAAAGATACATAGGGTACTCTGGATATTTGGGTTCCAGCCTTAGTTTCTCTTCAGAAGGAAATCCTATTCCTCAATGTCTCCCTCTACAGAAAAAGTAGGAATTTACTGCCCAGCAATGGGCCCTTTCTGGTGTACTTTGAATATTGGGGCAGCCTCACTTAAAAGTCCATTACTTTGGCTTATAGGTTTATCATTCAAATGGAAAACTTTGTAAATAAAAGGAGGCATAGTTGATAATCATTCTGACAATAGGAGCAAACCTAGATTCTCTCTTGCAAACAGGAACTCCTTGTCTGTCTATTAATAGATATTACCTAATTATTGAGCAATTTGTTTTAATAATAACAAGGCATTAACAACTTGTGAAATATTTTCCCCTTAACCACAAGCTTTTCACCTGAGTGATCTAGAAAGTCTATCATTAAACGGAGTTAAAGTAACTATCAAGGAATTACCTAAATTGAGGAACATTTTTGTTATACAGAAATTATGTGATAATATTTTTCAAATCAGGGATCTGTAAAGGTTTGCCTAAATTAATTTAGTAATATTAATACAATTCTTTATAGAAAAGGAGTTCACTGAATTAAAACTCAACAGGAAAACACCCACTCATTTTTAGACAATTTCAAAACGATGTAAAAATCTGACATTAGTACTTATTGATTTTTGTCTTAATCTTAAAATGCAAGCCATTATAGACTATTGATGAGGCTCTTGTGTTTTATCTCTTTGGTGATACCTACATTGCCTCTAACTTGCCCGGAGATCCTGAGCAAAGTGATGTGAAATTCTGTTGCCTTAGGGATGATGCAACAACATAACTTTCTGGTGAGAGGAGGTGAAGGGAATCAACTCATGAGTACCAGAGAAGCTTTTCTACTTGAGTATAGGATCATCTTGCCATCAAATGTGACCTGACATGATCAACAGCAGTTGATATATGTGCTATAGTTACTAAGGCTAAACTCTTGATCAATATGTCAGATTTCAAAAGCGATTGCAACAAAGTAGACTCTGGATTATGAGGGAGCTGAATGCACAAAGGCAATGGAAGGACAAATCAGGCAGGACTGGCTGCATTTTGCATGTCAAAGGACAGAGCACATGATGCCTAATCTATAAATACTGCAGTACCAAGGAAGGCAGTAGTCTGTGAATCATTTGTGGAACTAAAAATGTTAAACATTACAAGTTAATTATTAGTAAGAAGAAGAAAGAGAAGAGGAGCATGAGCACACACAGTTCTGTAAACCCTAGTAATTCTGCCCAGGCCTGTGACTTGCTCAGACCTCACCTAAGCATCCATTAACATGATAATGCCCATTAATCCCGCCAAACACAACTCATCTGTCATCCTCAGTGGCAACCCATCTGTGTGCATGGCGAGGGGGGAAATTCACAGTTTTAGCTGTCGAGGGATTAGCTTCAGAGGAAAGGCTGATTTTCCCTCATTCTTTGCTAGGAAAGCACTCATTTGTTTGCATTTATTGAAGCACCTATTTACTTTTCAGCTTTCATCATCTCACCAACATCTTAAGCAGAAGCTAAGCAGAGGATGGATAAAATGGCAATAAAAACATCTCAGAACAATCCAACTAGTTTAGTTCTCTGTCAAAGTTTTTGATATTATTTATTCTTATTTCCTGACTGATTTCAGAAATACTTTCTATCAGAGCAAAGGAAACAGATGTACATATTTTTATATAGTTAAGCATTGTTCATTGAGGGGCTATGCCCTGCTATATTGCTTTTAACTAATTGATATAAAAAGGGTAAAAGTTGTGTCTGATTTCATTAACACATATTATTGGCTGTTGTGTAAACAAGACGGAGAAGATAATACTTCTGAGAAGATAAGAATAGAAGTGGCTTAATTTATTTTTTCACTAATGTTTAAAGACAAATACAATGGTGTTTCACCTTACCACAAAACCTTACCCAGTGGATAAATAGTGTGTTTTTTAGAATGTATGTATTCGGAACAGACTTACATATTATACATATTATACCAACTCCCTTCTAATGGGAATCTACAAAAATATATGAAGCATTAGCAAACAAAATACCATCAAAATGTTTTAAGAATAAGCCAAATATTTTATTCAATTTAGTGGGAAAAAATTGGTCACAAGAGCTCATGAATGGCTGATTGGCTTAACATTTCACTTTTCAGCTGGTTATATTGGAATAATGAGGCAATGACCTACTATATTTAAGGCAAAATTCAAATAACCATTTGAAAAAAGAAAACAAACTATCATCAAGCAACCAATCTGACTGATTCTTCTGCAAAAATTATCTGTCACTTAACTAAACCAATTAGAAAGTTTATTTAACAATTCATATTGTTTTGCTTGATTACCACTAAGCATTTTTAATACCTAAAACGTCAAGTATCATTTATATTCATGTTGCTCATCTAGCACATCCTAAGGTATGTTCTGTGAGATGTTAAAAGGCTTTACATGCAAGGTGTTCCATCACAAAATAGGTTTGGTGAAAACTGGACTATTAAAGTTAACGAGGTTAATTCTCAACAGAACCTGACAAATTTTCTACATCTCTAAGTAGGGAACAGGTGAGGAAGACAGTTTTCATTCTAAACTCTGTTTAATTATCTGTAAAGTAAGGAAAAAATAGGAACTCACGTGGATAAAGCAGTTAGGAGTGACAAGCACAGAATAAGCATTTAATCAAAATTAGTTAATATAATTATCAGACACAGTTTTATAAACATATTTGGAAAAGTACTTGTTCCCAAATAATATTACTTGAAACTAAACTTGCAGAAATAATTCTGGGAAGCACTATCCTATACTAAAACTTGAATAATTCTGTCATTAGAAGTATGTATTGGAGAGAAGATGACTACAACTAATACACCCTCAATTTAAAGAGTTTATTAGCATAAATCAAAAAACTTTACATATTAAAGAAAGACAATTAAAATCAATTAAATACATTAAGGGAAAAGAGAATATAACTATAAAACTTGTTACTTGAGTATCTTCCTTTATGGGTACCTGGTACTGAACATTCATTACTTGTCCATCACACCTGGAAAATGAGCAGATGTTAGAAAGCTGACAATAAGGCAAACACTACTATTTAGTTTTTGTTTTCTTTTGTCTTCCATTCAAGATACTACTAATAGAAATGACATAAAAATCTGTATATGGAAGCAATTCTGAGAAAGAACATTTATGTAAATAGAGCATGAAGGAAGCATGAAAGAATCTAGCAAGCTCCATTTGGGTCCTTAGACCTAATAGACCAGATTTGGCCCTCAGATGTGTATGCATGCACAAGGTGGTACTGAATTTGAACGAAGCTGTGCAAACAGTCCAAAAACAAAATGAGTCCAATGTTTGATGCCTAAAGAGTTGGAACTGCAATTTCCATGTGAGATAGTCATAGAAAATCTGTTCAATCAAAGAGAATATGTCCTGTTTCATCCTCACTGAGACCAGAATGACATTTTAAGAGAAAGAGATGTTTAGTCTTTAAATTTATTTTTTCTGTAGGGCTCTAATAACCAGATTTCTTTTCAAATTTATTTAAAGTAATTAAAAGTAAATTTCGTGAAATAAAACACATTTCATTTCAATCACTTAAAGATATGTGCATATCCATGATCTATCAAAGTCAGTGAAAGATTTAAAACTTGTATGTGTGCATGGAACTTCAGCTTCACCAAAGTGCACCCAGTGCATTTGCTTGAATATGCAATGATGCAATCACTAAAATAAATGTACTTGCTGCACTCAATTAAACATTGTATTGTACATGTGTGTTTATTCAATTGTGTGACGATACAGTGATTGAAACACACACACTTGGCACATTTGTCTCAATCTGTAGTGCATTTATTTAAATGTACAATCAATCTCAAGCTTCTGCTTTTAGTTTCTTCTTTGCAATTTTAGAGCATATCAGATATAGACCACTGTGTGTATATTGTGACAGGGTGACAAACTTAAATGCACATTAAGTAAAACAATATAAAATTTAAATTTCAAAGACAGAAACTATGCACCTGATAAGTATAAATGGACAACTTTTGTCAATTCTAATATATATAAGGTCAGAGTTTTATGTACTGAACTGTTCCTATTGATAGGTGGCTACTGTATGTGATATTAATTTGTATTTGACAATAATCAACAAAAACAATGTAAAGGTATTTAAATGTACATTAAAATATTTACTTATTTACTTCATATTTGAATATATCTTTCTTTAGTACTAATTCTATTTTAGTCATTTGAAACATGCTTATTATTGTATTCATCAAATTATTCTATTTTCTGATTTTGTTGTTGTGACTTTTATCCTTTCACTTGTCATGTCAATGAATTCACACTCAGGGGATGGTACATCATATTTTATAATTTTAAAGACTGGCTACATTTTTTAGGAGGCAATTATCTATGCCTATTCTACATAGCCTACACTGAAAAAATGTTCCTCCAGAGAAACTTTTTCCTGCCCAACATTCTAACCTGAGACCCATTTATCTTAATTAAAATTTCTAAATTTGGTCTATTGCACATCATGGGTTTCATATTCTACAGAACATTTTCTTCTCCATTCAGGGCTAAGGCAAAGCAACAAAGCAAAATGAAAAGTGCCTTACCCATCTCTAGACTTTGTCCATGCTCTTCTCTTTACCTAAAAGTAAAGCATGTCGAGTGTTTTCTTCCATGCTTGACATGACGAATTCTGCTCAACTTTTACCTCTTTAAAGTAGCTATCCCTAAAGACATATCCATTATTTTTTTAAAAAATTATATATATTCCATTCAGTTAACATTTACTGATTGCCCACAATATTCCAGGTGCTGGGAATATGAAAATGACTGGAACAGATGCAACCACTTTACCCATAGGAATTGACAACCTAGCAATATGACTCCTCCATATTTTCTCTCTTTATTATTATATTCCTTCAATTGCAAAGGTTGTGATTTGCAATTGCAATTTTTCTGTTTACTTCTAATTTATTCTTTGGTTTTCTTTCTAACTTAGCTGCAAGTTTCTGAAGGTGCATACCATGACTCTCTTGTTCACGTATATTTTCCTCAATACCCACAACAGTGACTGGAACATAGTAGGTAGTCAAAAAATAACAGGAGAATTAGTTAAAAGAAGAAAAAAGGAATTTAGTTTTACAATAACCCAAAGCAACCACTACTATGTAGTGAAAGACAAAGAAGCTGAATGTCACCAAAGGCATATCCAAACCATTTAATTCACAGTTTAATTCACAGTACATCGTTTTATTTCTGGTATTCTGAATCATTTCATTATGCACTTGTGAGCAGCAGAAATACTTGTAAGAGCCAAGTTCAAATTCAGAAAAGTTATTTAACCGCTTTCATTTCAGTAGGGTGAGGAGGATGTTAGTAACACCCAACTCAGACTATAACTATTAAATAAGATGATAAATATAAAGTTCTTAGAAAAATGAGAATATTACTACTGTTGTAGTGAATATTATTATTACCTAAGAACAAAGACTGCAATTATCAGGAATATTTCTCTGGAAGTTGAGTTACAGTCATTTTGATAAAATCTACTGTCTATTTCATATACTCCTTTTTACCTATAGTAATAAATAAATCTGGTCATACCTCGAAAGGCCGTCAATCTACATATAGTAGGTGTATAGTTAAGTGAAGGTATAAGGAAAGAAGGAGGAATTAGTTCCTTTGCCAAAGAAATATTGGATTTCAACAAGTACATTAGAACTAAAACAACATTTTTCAAGTTAAGAAAGTAGTCTTTCAAAGTGCTTTAAAATATAAGAGTGGTATGCTTCTGAGGGTACAGAGAAACTGTAGAGGTCAGAACAGTCCAGAATTTATTCAAGACTTTTCCCTTAACTCTCTTATTGTACAATAGTATTGCTAGTTTTAAAAAAATACAATGATACATAAACACTATATCTGGCAAGACCATTGTTGTCACTGAAAGTGAATTATTAGAAATGATTTTTTACACTAAAATATTATACACTAGGAAATTATTATTATCTTTAGCAATGAGAGACAACAAGCTCCCGAAAAGGTAAAAAGAAAAGGGTCTATGTGAGTTATTCATTCACATATTTTGGAAAGTTCAAATCTTTTATTTATTTATTTTTTTCTGTAAGACTCACATAGAGGTTCTTTTATTTATTCCCTTCTAGGAAACTCAGTTACTAGGAGTTTTTTGTTTGTTTGTTTTTCTTTTTCCTAATCCTAGCTAGAGGAGGAATTGAACAATGTGGAGGGAAGCTCCAGAGAAGGAAGATTGGACACTTGGAAGAATAGGTCCTCCACAAGGATGAGCTAGAGAGCTCTGGAGACTCATACCTCACCCAGTTTTCTAAAGGCCTGAGTTACTCCCTGCCATTCACCAAACCCCAAACAGGGCAGAGTGTCCTCCCATTTTTCCATTTTAGGCTCACTGTGGGCTCTTTAAGGAATAAATATACCTGCTCCTCTACCAAGGACAACTACTTGCCATTCAGGAGTTAGGTTGTCAAATTCAGGAGGACCCATAAACAATTGAGACCTGCCTTTCTTTTAGATGGGAAGCCCAGGATAGAAATGCCACAGTTGTCAGCTTACTTCTTTCAGAACAGTGAACTTCTTGGCTGACTTGAGCTGTTTTATTAATGAAAACTGTTTGACATTTGGCTACCATCAATCTTACCCTATTCAGATGTTTACTACTTAGGTATGATTTTTGCCTAATTGTGCCTATACCATACTACATATACACACAGATACTACATATATACTAATACCCATATATTAATATCACTACTGTCTGCCTGAAATGCTTCTGCTCAGTCCCTGATGACCTGCATAATGATATCTCCCTAGTTTACCTGAGACAGTCCTGACTTCCACCTATTAACCCTACATGTTCCCAACAACTCCCCTTTCTCTCTCAGAGGATTCCTGGTTTTGATCATAGGTTACACGGTCTCAAACGAATTATACGATCATAGTGTTGTACTATTACTATTAGGGATCTCCCTTCATATTCACTCAATAGAGAAATATATCAATTTCCAGGTAGATAAATCAATCACTGCTTCATGCTATCCAGGAAAACTACCAATAATGAAAAAACACAGTAATTTGACTCCTAATGCCATAGCATTTATCAATAGCTGATATATTTTATGTCCCCTGCTTATTTATTATCTGTCTTCCCTAACTGAAATGTAACTTCCATTAGGGGAGAGGATTTTTCTGTGTTTTACACTGCTGTATATTTAGGACTCAAGAGTTATCAATAAATACTTTTTGGCTAAATAAGTGAGTGAAAAAAAATCCAAGAACTAATGCAGGAGATTTTGAGTCTTACCATAATACCAGACTATTCTGACATCTGTACATGTATTGTATTCTCAATCCCAACAACAACCCCATGGTTTAAATATTACTTATAAGATACATAAAACTAGGAAGAGAAAAAATAGATACATTGGTTAAAGTCCCAGAATGCACCGGGCCCAGAATACACACATAAACTTCAGGACCAGGGTGTTATGACAGTCTTTTGATGCTGCCATTGAACCTAATACCCTTTTTATTTTTATTTATTTTTTTTTTTTTTGCTTTGAAATACTACAAGGGAGACAGAAATGGATAAACCCTTATTTTCCCTAGCAAATTTAAGGAAAATCAGGCTTAGATGAAATTAAATATTTTCAATTTCTGACAAGGTATATTTTGATTTAAAAAAAAAAGCAATAAAACAAAAACTTGTCATGCTTCCAAGTCAAGAGAGTAGGTAATGAAAAAGCATATGCCTCATTTCTCTAAGATGATTAAAATAGCTAATACTAAATCAAGCAGTGTTGATTGTACTTTCACCATCTTGCCAGTAGACAGTAGAGGGAACTATTAGTACATTCAGTAGCAAGGTGTAAACAGGTTCTGGTGAAGAGGGGAAGCAACCAACTATAGCATATATCGTGCTTGGATCTCTTACCTCTAAACATTCTGCTACTTTATTATGAATTCTATCCTGCCAACACCTTCTAGTCAATTCAAAATGATATCTCTAAAAGATTCATTTTGCATGATAAAGAATTTATCATTTCTTTTTTCTTGAGTTTCTTTACTGAAATGTCATTGTCATTCACATGAAGTTTAAGTTACCTGTCCAAGCCCCAAGGGTTTTCACTACTCCTCTCTTCTCTTTTTCTCTCCAGTCATTGCCTCCTCTGACCTCTTCACCTCCTTCTCACAATTTCAACCATCTGGAACAATTTTCTTATTTTCCTTTGACAAGTGTCATATCTTACTTAAGACTCTCCTTAAAACTCTTCTCTTCTAAAGAGATAATTTAAAGCTTCCTTTGATAGATATGTGGGTCTTCAGGTTGTGACATCTACCAACTCAGTGGTAACCAGGGGTTGATGGTCCTAGTCTACTGTCTAGACAATTGACTGTCTATAATTGACTCCTTGTGCATCACTACCCTATGTGTTTCTCCCTTTAAAAAGTGCCTGATACTTCGAAAAGAATTATCTTTTAGGATAAAGGTTAGGTGCCACTATAATCCACCACAAGAACCACCAAATTTCTCCTTGAATAAGTAAAGGAAACAATTATCCTACCTTCAAATATCAGCAGCAAGTAGAATGATCTGAATACATGAATTACAAATATGTCTGTCCGGTGTGGCTCTTTATGCATCAGGGTAAAATACCTCATTGAGATGACTTAAAAAATAATAAAGACCTATTACAATTTCAAGAGAGAATTTCATAGGCACACTAGGACACACATTTTAAAAATATGTTCCATAAAACTCTGATACCAGAGGACATAAACTAGAAGGGTTGCATGGCCACATAATCTTGAAGAACAATATCCATTCATTTCCCACCTTGAAAATACATAATGAAAGTTAACAGAATACATTTTTAAAAGACCTGACTAAACTAATTTCTATTATGATTTTACTTTGTATTTCCCAAATGTGTTCCATCACAGAACTCTTCTTTTAATTGACCTAGGACATCATTACCTAGCAAAACTAACTATTCAATAGAACATGACTTAGGAAATATTGGCTCAAATTAAAGGCTAGGGAAAAACTATAAAATAAATCAAGCCAAACCTATTGGTCTTTTTGATAAGTAAATTTAGAAAGAATATGTTGGAAATTCAGGAAACATCACATACTTTAATTTCCTTATCAACTTCCTTCATCCTGAATTTCTCTATGCCAGTTCATCTTCCTCTAATGTGTGCTAGAGTTATTTTTATTTTTATTACCTACCACCCATAATTTGAAGTCATGGTCAAATATCTCAAAAAATACCTCATTGTTAAAGGCTAAAATTCACTTTCCTCAGAATGGCCTTCTATGATGTGGGTAAACAAAATGTGTAATTTCATTGTCATTCATCACTTCCTTGTAAATGTGCCCTGTGTGCTAACCAAAGGGTAGAGCTGCTACCCAGTAGCATTCAGTGCTCTCCCACCTTTGGGGATTCTGCTTATCTCTTCTTCCCCAATACTAACCATCCTCTGAGGGTCATCAATAATACTTTCTTCATAATGACTTCTAGAGCGCCTTTGTTTGAATTCTATATTTTGTCATATTTCAAAATTGTAACGTATGTATACTTTAACTTATTAGACTTTATACTGCATCCAGGGACTTTCCTGAGACAAGGAAGTTCCTCAAGTGTAGGAGTCTATATTTGACTCCTACATTCCAGGATCCTGCTGCATGAAGTAGGTTCATAATAAGTGTTTGCAGAGTTAAATCATGTAGTACATAGACATACAAATACATAGTGACAGAGTGAGGACCAGACCCTAAGACCATCTAAGATTGGTGTTGTTAACAAAACAGTAGAAGAAATGAGAATATATATTTTGGCCCAACATCTGGCTTTCAGGTTTTCATAGGAACCATGAGATACTATCAATATCAATGTGAAATTACTATGTGACTAAGAAGTATTATTTTGGGATTCATCTGATAAAATAAAAGAACAGTGAAAATTATTGTTTCTATAAAGTAATAGTTTTCTTTAAGTAACATTAGAATGATAAAGCCATAAGGCTTTGAGATAGACCTAGTTTCAATATCTCCTTCAGGGAAAGCCTAACTCTATAATCACTGTTAACTCTATAAGACTCTGTTTTCTCTTCTGTAAAATGTCAAATGACATTTATTGAGCCCTTAGCATTAACCATGTGCTAGTATTGTGCAGTTAACTGATGCTTAGCATATATAATCTAATAATTTCCACAATAAGCATGTGAGGTAGGTATTATTCCCATCTTATATATAAAGAAACTGAGGCTCAAAAATCCTTCAAATGACTTGACTGAAGATAAAGAGATAGCTACTATAAGGCAGAGGCAGTGTCCAGACATAATTTGTCATAAGTAAAGTAAATTCTGTTTCTCTCCTCCTTACCCCAGAAGTAATGGTGAGAATTAAATAAAGTGATGTGTGTGAAATCACTGATACAGTGCATATAACACTAGATTTGACCCACAGATTTCTCTTTCTTATTTCCTTCTCTGCTCATGAATTAATGAGAATTGAACCAAATGGAGAATGAGAAGACCTAGATTTCAGGAAGGATGTTACTGCCAAGAGGGGATAATGAGATTATGCCTATGAAAGAACTTTAAAAGTCCAAAAGCCCTCATAAATGTAAAATTTGTTCTTCATTAAATGTACTTGCTTGCTTGGCATTCTCAGATGAGGATTCTAAAGTGATAAGTATCATTTTCTGTTGAAGACTCAGCTCTACATGCATCTATTTAAATGTATCTCTAAGAAAACAAAATAAAATGAGAAAATATATTATCTTGTCTTTTTTTCTTACCAACACAGTTAAAGAACCTAAAAACTGAATTGAGTCAGTCTAGCCACATGGTCTCTAATTGCCTCCCAGAAAGTTTTATCTAAGTACCTAATGATATTACTAGGTTGGATGTCACGAGAAGCTTTCCTGTCTTTCATTCTTTGTCAATGACTTCTAGAAATTTTCCTTAATTTGAACTTGAGTTATCTGATCTTTGAATTCATATTTGGATGTTCAGAGAACTGTACATAAATTAAAAGATCATTTGCTCTATTTTGTGGATAGTTATATATGTGAGCCAATTGCATCTTTTCTCTGTTCTTCAAAATACACAAGCATATGCACACACACACATACAGTTGTGTGATCAAAGAAGTGCCAAAAATGTGCAGATGTAATGTAAAAAGCTCAGTCAATCATTTCAATGTTTAAAAAATATCCAGATGTTGGATTTAATGTAGAGAGACCATCTGGTAATCAGCTTTGTTTTCTACTTTCCATCCAGCTGTAGGGTACTGTGGAAGGACAGCCTGGTTCTGTGCTTAAAGATAAGCAAAGAAAATGATGTCATATATGTATTGCTGGTCCTTCAGAAAATACTTCCAATTCAAGAGGATCTAGGCACCATCAATGTTCTTGGGAGAGAAAAATAGAAATTTGATAAGACAAAGCTTTCTCTATTTGGAACTTCCTATCTTAAAATACCTGTCATGGATGACTATTTATTAATTAATTTATTTTTGCCAGAATTTTATCTTCTTAAAATAATACTAAAATTTGAAGTAAAAAACTGACACATCAGCACAATTTCCAGATTCATATTTAGAGTCAAATATTTTATAGAAGAAAAGTTGCCATAAAATTATTTTTTTTCAATAGCAAATTTATCAAAGTACACTACCAGAAGATAAGTAATAATCAGCAGGATTAGAACAAGTCAGAATGAAAGATGTTGAACAAATGCTTGTATTCCTCTTTCAGCATCAGCAAACTTAAATGTGATGACACACCCAGATCAAGGTCTAGAAGAATAGGTAGTATAGCAGTCTTCAAGATTTAAATCAGTTTGGGTTCCACACTGTAAAAACTTTAATAGTTCTAGGCTTAATAACAGATTTTCCCAAAATTCACATTTAAAACCAATGAATAACTCTCCACATAGTTTATTATTCACATATCACATTACTAATTTTTAAATATTATTTTCCTTAACAATAACTACAAATTAAAAAGAAATACTAAGAAACATGATAAATGGTTCATGTCCTTAATTTCAATGTGACAGATGTATTTTTCATATTTAGAAGCCATAAGAGACATAAAAATGTCCTACAACAAAGTAATGAACAGTGAAAATGAATAGATACAGCAAATACTATGCTAATAATAAAGTAGCCACAAAATCATAGTACACATAAGAGATTGGTATGTGTATAAAATAAAAATTATTAAAGGATGCATGAGATAAAGCAGGGGGAAATTGTGAACAAAAAAATAAGATACTCTGGAAAAAAGCAAGGATAAAAAAATGGGCATGAAAATTTATAGACAGTTTGAGGGTAGGTTTTCAAAGTGGCATGTGACAGAGCCAAGCACAAATCCTCTTACTTATTAACGGGATTTGTCCCTGTACCTGTCACACATTGCTTTGAAAATATCTGCCTCTGTGAAAGGTATACTGCTTCTTCCCGTCAGTTTTACTCTTAAGAGACTAATGTATAATCTCTTTAGGTTTCATCTTTTGTATTTCTGTGCATATGACAAATTGTTTTGAACACTCTTCATCCATACACATAAGAAGGTAAGCACTAAGGGCTTATCACCACAGGTTTAAAAATCCCTGAGATACTATTTTGCTTATTGGAAATAATTGTTTTATTAAAATAATCTCTAGATTTGTCATTGAAAATTTTCCAACTTATGCATTCGTGCCTTATGCCACAAAGCAATTGTTCTCAACCTTCACAGACCTGGTACCTCCTTTTTACAACAAATATTTTATAACTCATTTACTATACTGAAATGAAATTCATAGATATTATAAGCACTTTAAGAATATCACTTGAAAAACCAATACAATGTCCCAACTATGAAATAAAAGAGAAATAAAAAGAAAGTGTTCCATAATAAAAGAGCACATATTTTGAAATGTAAATACTAAAGCACTGCTACATAATAAAGACATGAAGAAGTCAAGTACTGATATGTGTGCAGTGAATCACTGTAAATTTGTAAATGTGTCATCTACCAATAAAAACTAAAATGAGATTATTGTATTGATGCAGCACGAACCACCAAGAGTTGCCATCAAAGACCAACACTTGGTAAAGTTCAAAATAACAATTTTCCCTTAACTTATATGATATTTTTGGAAATTTAGAGTATATTAAAGAATGTAACCAATCTTACAATTAACACATAAAATAGAAATTGGACCTACATGTAGGTAACAATAAATAAGTTTTTCAACTATGTAAATGTCCAATAGGATACTCAAAAGTCCTACAAGCATGTGACAATTTATTTTTCAACTTCTCCACAGACTGCAAATGTCTAGCTTCCCTTGGCTCCTACCAAATGTCTGTGGTAGCCCTGGCTCCATGCCAGTTCTTAACAAACCTAACACATACCTACAAATTTCCCATAATCCCTCTACAATGTGATACTGATTCTTCCATGAAAACCACTGCTATAGGATTACAGGAGTGATATCAGTAATAATGATGCCTACATATTTTTGTTTCTACTTTGCTTTGTTTTTGCTAAGGTAAGGCAAGGCTTGACTTTTTACAAGTCTGCAATGCAATTAACATTGTCTTTAAACATCCTATGGTAGGATCACTCAGGAGTCTTCTCATCACTTTTAGTTAAAAATAAATCAATTAACATATGATTGGGGATCTGAGTGAAACTGAATGAAATATTGTGCACACTAAGGTTGACTGCTTAAATTAAAAATAGTAAGAATAGACTTTTTTCTTAGGATTACATTTCACATGCATAAGCAATTAATCCAGACACAAAATATGTATTTGTAAAGCAGAGGGGAAAATCAGATGCAGAAGGAACAAGGGGAAGAAAAAGAAATAATGGTGCAAGTTGTTGTTCCAATGGTGGGGTGGGGGGAACTTTGCCACATGACATGATATGGTGCAAGATTTATTATTCCATTTATCCATTTATCCTTAAAACAAACCAACCATAGACATTTACCTTAGAAATATAAAGTTGCTTATTTCTGTGCAGTACAGTTTTACAGAACCATGGATTGATGGTTTCTCAAGGTATCAGTCACACTTCCATAGCATTGGCTGATATAAATATAAAAGCTTCATTTTAAAGGATAAATAAAGCCACACTATTATCTAAACAGGGTAAAATTTAACATCCTTGTGGTTTGTGGAAATTTTTGATGTGCCTGCTGGCTTTTCAATAAAAATCAATTATGCCTTAAATGCGAGCGGTAGTCAACATACTACAGACTATAAATTCAATTTCATACTCAGAAATATGGATTAGCTGAACTTGATGCCCTTCCATTGATTTCAGAAAGCAAAAGCTGATAAGGTAAATAATAGTAAGAGGCTCTCTGACACTCCACATCAAGTTCCGGATTTCCATATTATTTTTGTAAGAACTTTGCAGTCACCACAATATCCTCCTTGTGAAATATGTATGATGAATAGATATTATATGGATTGCTGATTCATCTCTCCATACAGAATGGATATTTGGCTTTCATAAGTCAAGGAAGGAACTGCAAAGAAAAAAGAATATGCTTATTTCCCTAGGCTCAATGCAAGGTATATGTCAAACGATTGTGAATAAATCCAGTGGGTAATTAGAACACACGATTAAACACTGAGATTCTACCTATAAATAAAAATTGTATAAGCCAGGAGCACACCGACCTCCTCATTTCTTCAATGTTTTATATGTGTGCATGTTTGGATTTATGTATGTGTGTTTTTAAACAGAGAGAGAGATAGAATAAAAGAAAAGCTTTTTTAAAGACTGAAAGGAAAAAATACCGCTCATCCTGTTCATTCGAAACACCTTTAAATTGGTAAGATCTCACGGAGGTGAATATCTTGGAAGGAGAGGAAAGGATTTGGTATTAAGAAATCTAAGGAATAATGATTATGAGGAAAAAATTTAGAATAGTTTTCAGCATAATGAAAAATCCCATCACATCTGCAACAATTTCCTTCTTCCCTCCTTTAATGTGAACATTTAGGTTTTATAGAACTGTTCAAGTCCACACTTGGAGCATTTTATTGCTTAGCCATTCTCTTTTTTCAGTAAGCCTGATGCAATCAGCTTAAATCCCAAAGAGTTCTATGGAAGATTTCATACAAAGTCCAGGTCTCACCTTTCATCAGAGGAACTCCTGCCTTCCTAACACAAACTGGCATTGCTTCGTTACATACCCACACGCTAATGGAGCACACTTTGGCTCTTACTTGTTCCTAAAGGAAAAAAAAATTCCTGCAACTTTCCTAGGTACCAGGATTTTTGAGATCACAGTTAATCATTTTGGCAAAAATCTATGACCTACAGTCTCTGCTACAACAACAACAAAAAAATGAGTTATACTTGAATTTCTCAGGATGGTGTTAATTCAATTAAATGCATTTATATGCCATTTATTTTTACTAAAGCACAAGTTTTTTTTTTTAATAAAGGATGTTAGTCATAAAAGCAACCTGTATAAACTACTATAAAATACCCAAAAGGATAGGTTCTAAAGAAACATATTTCCAATAGTAAATAAATTTTCATATATTCAGCCATGGAGTATCTGTTACTCCTATCAATTTCTAGAGAAATCATACAGAAAAAATGGTAATGGAGTTGGTGTGGGCTCTTCTCACAAATTGTTTATACAAGAAAATCATAAAATCACAAAAGTTATGGTACAGTCTCATTTCTGACTTTTTAAGGAATTTACTTCTCTGAGAAAAGTTAACAAGAATTTTTTTTTCTTCAACTCTTAGAAATCTATGTGCTTGTATATATTCATTTGCCAATATATTTTCTTTTCATAACAAGGAACACAGGGGGAAATACATATTCCACCAATGACTTTTCAATCTTCTTTAGCAAAAAATATCTCTAGGAATTTAATTTCTTGTATCAATATATACTCATTCATCTGTAAAACATGAAGTTTCTGATAAATATTTATTTTGTGAATTATAAAATTTTAAGTTTTAGTATTTGAAATGAACACTATGTTGGAGACTTATCTAATACAAAATGCCACAACCAACAATTTTCATCATACGTTGTAACGTGACTGTACCATCTGAGGAAAAAGGCATCACATTGTTTATGAAAAAACAATTCTTGTAGATACACTTGGAAAACTGCAAACATTCATAAACAGTTACTCTTTGGGGATAGAGAAAAACTGCCATTAAACAGGTGTTAGAATTTAAATGACATCTCATTAGTGACTCCTTTTTGCAGCTCAGAGACAAATAAAACCTTCATTTAAAAGCATTAGTGCTATTCCTGAGGGTTTCTGGTATCATAATGTTTTGTTTTATGAAGATATTTAGTTTCTTCCAGCATTCTTGCTTATTTATACAAAATAAACCAATTGCATTTCCAAGTTTAGCTGAGCGTGAAGTCAGGGGGTGAATAAGGCCTTTCCAAGAACTGTAAATACCCTCCCTCCACTTTAGCAAGTCTGGAAAGCTAGATTATAGTCTAATAAACAAAGGTGTATTTGAGTTTCCCTTCTATGTAGAGATTTGGTCCTTTGTATCTATTGCCCTCAATTAAACAATAGTAATATAAAACAGATTTTTTGTTATGTCAAAACCATTAATTACTTTTCCAATTGCTCTCAATGTAAAACATGAGACTGTCTTTATACTTCAAAAGTTATAGCAGAGTGCACATCTATTGAAAACTTACTTGTTAATTGGGAAGTTTATCCCAGTGTCACTTTATACAATCCTCATAGAGACAATTTCAGGTCCCAAAATATGAACTCAAAGAATAGCGCATACAATACAAATATCAATAATCAATCCAGGATGATAAAAATAATTCATTTCATAGTTTTGGAAAGGTACACAGACTAAAATGTAATTTAACTGCTTGGGATCTTTGTGATTGTATTCATTATAATTGTATGTTGTATTTGGGGGACCATCTGCCATAACACAGTGAGGAAACACACCACAAACCTCAAGTACTTATGAAAATGCATACATATATGAAATTATATATTGCAAAGTATTTATGAAAATGTATATATGAAATTATATATAATGAAGTATTTATGAAAATGCATATATATGAAATTATATATGTTGCAAAGTACTTTCAAAAATGCATATATGTGAAATTGTACGTATAGTTTTATATATATGTGTGTGTATATATATATGTGTGTATATATTTATATGTATATATGTATATATTTATATATATATGATATGCAAAGAAAATTAGACCAGATCTGGTCCAGAAAGGACTTAAAATTGAATGGGGTAGAGTTGGTAGAAAAAGAGGGAATAAAATAATCTTCAAGAACCTATAATGTTGGGCTGGGGATATAGCTCAGTTGGTAGAGTGCTTGCCTCACAAGCACAAGACCCTGGATTCAAACCCCAGCACTGCAAAAAAAAGAAAGAAAAAAAAAAGGACCTATAATGTGATTAAGACTATGGAGTAGTTAGAAAGTACAAAGGGTGAGTCACAGAAGAAGACATGACAGTATGCTGAGAGTAAAAGAAGAGATGGCATTTGAAATGGGTTTTATGGATGAGTGTGATTTTGCAAAAAGTGGGTAGACTTATGAAAGTAAAACCTCTGTTTGAGGAATTTGTTGGAGATTGAGGGAGAAAATACCGGCCAAGATAAAATTCCCAAATGCCAGGTTGAGGAGCATTATCTGGAATTTGTAAAGATTCAAAAAGTTTTTGAAGGTTCTGGGAGGGACAGATGAAAAGGTAAGGGAGAATGGGAAGTTATAAAGAGATGAGAGTTGAAGGTCCCCCACTTCTTTTTAAAAGGCTGTTTTTGGTGCTGAAATGGTAAGTGTGAAGGCCTGATTCAGGAGATTAATTGTATGTGAGAAAGGGTGGGGGAGTTATTCAAGTCATCTAGTCAGATTCTAAAGAAAGTGACAAATGATCTATCTACAATGAGGAGTGATCAGTGCCATTAAAGAAACAAGTACTTCACACTGAGACATAGGAAAGATGATGTGAGGATATCCCAGGAATCAGCAAGACCCCACCCATCCCAGGGTCAAGGGTGTAAAAGTGAAAACTTGTTTGAAAAAATTTGCTTTGAGAAGTTACCCTGCTCCCATGAGGCTGCCTAGAAGTTGTTTCCCCAGAATTCTTCCCCTGTGCTGAGACACCCAAGAACTCAGAGGCCACTGCAGCTATGGTCCAAGGGGGACTAGCTTTTGTTTCTCCTGGTGGCAGAATGAACTACTGGGAGGTGGTAGAAACTATAAGCATGGGTCATGTTTGGAACAAGCATGTGACTGTGGATGTGCCCTTGGAGATGATATCTAGTTCCTGGGCCCTTTTCCCACCCCTCTGCTTCTTGGTTGCCAGGGGCTGAGCAGCCTTCTCTGCTGTGCACCTGCCATCATGATGTTCTGCCTCACTTCAGGCCCAAGGCAATGGAGCTAGGTTGGTCATGGACTGAAACCTCTGAAACCATGAGCCAAAATAAACCTTTCACCCTTCATGTTGTTTGTGTCATTTATTTGGTTACAGTAATGACAAGCTGACTAACCCAAGGAGTAAGGGTGACTCTGCAGATTGTTCAGTGGGTGGCTCCAAGTGGAAGGAGGTGCTGTTCTGGGGGAGGTGAGGAAAGTGTTTGAGGCACACAGATTATGAGGTATTTGCAAAGACTTTTGAGTAGTTAGTGTAAAGTGACAATGCTAATATATTTCTAAATAAAAATTAAGTTTTCTGTGGCTTTGCCTTCCATGATAATAGATTATACAATACTCGTGGCTTAAAGGGAGCAATTGAAATAAAAGTTAGTGACTTCTGACTTAGATAAAATTTGAGTTTTATGTGACCATTATTAATCTAATACTCAATGACAGAAGTGAAGCTGAAGATAGAGAAATTTCTGGAATAGATTTACAGGAATTTATATGCAAAGAAATGACACTACAGGAGGCAACGTTATTAAGAGGGAGAGAGTAGTGAGATGACAAAAAGGTAGAATCTTGGGGACACATACAGAAGCCAAGGAAGAAAACCTGAATTCATTAATAATGCACTAGGATGTATTCAGATACTGTTTATACATTTAGTGAATAAAAATAACAATAAGAAATGATGAAATTACTTACATAACATTGCTTAATAAAATAATTGCTAAATACATTCCAGTTGATTTTGACAAGGTTATAACATGGTGATCATTTCAAATTATGGTCCCATTCTCATTTAATCACACGGCTTAAGCACAATGCAGAGCCCGGAGAAAAAGGGAAGAACAGAGCACCAAAAGGCAGTTTAAACACACTAAGTGACATTTATTCAAAAAGAACAAGTTGCAGTCTGCAAGAAAGAAAAAGAATGTTTCAGCTAAAATCAGCTTATATTACAAAATACATGACCTTGTGACCTAAACATTGGAACACTATTCTAGGATAACTCTAGAACAGCAGAATATAAATATGTGTATGTGTGACATTTAAAAAACAGTCCCCTTCAAATATAATGAATAGGTATGCTTTCTTGTTCGTTGGCTTTATTCTAGTCCTTATCCAGGAAATGAATTAAAAATTTATGAGAAGGATGAAATCAAAGAAGAGAGAAAAAAGGTACATAATAAAATGCTTTGGACACCTATAAACACTAAGTAATTTGGTCTTTTTACTGTGGTTAAAGCTGAAAACAATAACTCATCTTAGCTCTCTTGGGCCTTCTCTTCTGTGTATCCCACCTCCTTCCTACTTCCTTCTACCTCAGGTGTCCTTGATCTTTAGCATGTTCTCTCAACACCATTTCACCGGTAAACTAATCTCTGTCATTTGCATTTTTGTGTAAATTCAACTCCACACACAACTACTAATTCTCATTTGCTCTCCTATACAGATTAAATGAGATGATAATAATTACTGCCATGTACATGACCATTATCCAGTTTACCAAGCCTTTCAGATGTATTATCTCACTAGATATCTACAGTGTCAATTATAAAAGGAATAATTCTCTCTGTCCATCTGTAATGTTCTTTAGGTTTGTTTATGCCTAACGATCAAAAATATTTACTCATAGCCTGGTGTGGGGGGCACATACCTACAATCCCAACTATTGGGAAGGCTGAGGCCAGAGGATAACAATTTAGCAAGACCTTTTTCTCAAAATACAAACAAAAAAACAAAAACAACAAAGCAAAACAAAACTATAAAAAAGGCTGGCTGGGGACGTAGCTCAGTGGAGCACCCTCAGCTTCAATCCCCAGTTCAAAAGAAAAAATTTACTCACTTCACAAAAGAATTTGATGGATAATAGAACATATGGAGAATGTTTGAGTATTAAGTGGAATAACAAACTCCTAAGATCTCTCACACAGCCCAGGAAACTGCCTATTTCAACCAAGATATTTGTCAACAAACAGTCATTGGCATGATAGGTCGTGGGCTGGGGACATCTACAGTAGAGTAGTGGTTGCCATAGCAGACCTTTCTCTATTTGGATAGAGAAAAGGGGGCTCCCAAAAAGTTAAGCATCTTATGGTTGTCCTAACTGTAATTATCTTGGCTATCCTAACTCTCCTCTTCCTTAAATTTAATCTGATTTCTCCTCTTTAAAGGGGAAATTTCATACTTTTTCATACTTCATCCTCCATCTTGCTACCCTTTCCCATATTGATATCTAAATGATGGCAAATCTAGTAACTTGCCTGGCTTCGTGCACACACAAGCCTTCTCTACCATAAGAGGAGAACTTGTGATCCAGACTCGGGGCACTGAACTCAGATGCAGGGCATGCAGACTAAGTTAGACAGATGTTAGGGACCCTTCACTTTCCTTAGATTTGACAAGCAGCAATGATTTGTCATCTGTCAGTTCTTCTCTGACCTTGTATTTTTCTGTGTTCAAACCCCCACGTAAGGCTCCTGTTCTAGGACCTGGGTCTGTTGGCACTAGACCCTACACTGATGATGTTTTTGACACTGGAGGGAAAGTGAGCTGGAACCTGTGGCCTGGCACCCATGAAAACTCACTCCCAAGCTGCGGGCAAGACTTTTGCTGCCTTTATCCTTACTCCTGGTCCACTAATCCTCACTCACACACACTCACACTCTGACTGAGAAAGTCAGAGGTCAAGAGCGTGTGCAACCTGTTCAGGATTGTTCAGCTAACAAGCCTCAGAGACCAGATTCTAATGAAGATCTAATTAACTGTAAATCCATGTTCCTTTTACCATTCCCCCCAACTCACATAAATACTGACAATGTTTCCCTTCCAGAAACCTGCTTTTCATAATAAACTGCAAGAGTCAGCATCATAACCCTCAAATAAAGACAAAATAAGCATAAAAGAGAAGTTAATGTAATAATGTTGCTGAACAGACACAGATAAATTTAGGACCCCAAACTAGGCATTTAATTTCTTCTTTCCTGTTCATACAGCTCTTTCTGAAAACACTGAAGTTCTATTTTAGAGATATTTAGAAAGCTGTTTTTTCACATTTGAAGAGAAAATGTACACATTCATGAACAGAGTTCATTTCCACCATTATATAGTCCTTGTATTTCACTTTTGGTGATTTTTTTTTTTACCTATGATCAATTGTATTTTTAAAATTCAGTAACATGTATATTAGTCCCATGAGGGGTTTTCATATATCTCCATACATCTATCTGAATTTTGCCATAAGAAATCATACCTTTAATTTTTCTCTTGAGTTTTTCTTTTCCACTAGGGAAAAAAAGACCCACAATAATTACCAGCACATTAAAAATTCTACACACTTTTAAGTGTAACTAGTTCACTCCTTAATTAAAGCATTGCCTTGTATGTTTGCTATGTTAGAGTCCCACCTGAAATAAAAACTGGCAGAGAGAGTGCTTTCTCTGTTAAAGAATTTGGTTCAGAACAGTGCCTTTTAGTCTGGGTCAAACTTTTCAATAATCATGTCAAAGGGAACAGAACTTTTTGTCTTTTATCAATGACATTTAAGTTCTCATTTCATTGATATTAAATAGGTCTAAAATATTTGTAGTTATGTGTTGTAAATATAACTAAAACTATAGATAAAAAGTAGGAAAAATAAATCACTAAATTAAACATGAATTTTTGTTTTGCCTCAAACTAATAATAGTCTAATATATCTATGAAGACATATTTAATTACTTAAGTATGGAATTATATATGTCTTACAATAAATAGTCCTAATTCTCAGTTTTAATTTTATATGTTACATTTCTGATTCATATAATATAATCATTCACAGTCGTTTAGAAATATTATGAGAAATTTACCCAGAACAGAACAATAACACCAGCTTTCTGAGAAACTGGAATGCTGCCTCATCTTTATTTAAATCATAAGTGCATTCCTCAGGAATGTTTGCATTCTATGTCTTTGTCATGTACTCTAGGCCACCTAAGTTCTTAAATATGAGACTGGTAAGAATATCACTAAGTATTACACCACACAATTCAGTAACGATCCATTCCAAGCAGGCTTTCTGCTTTTCTCCCCCTTTCTTTCTTCCTTTTTTTTTCAAGGGTGGGGGAACTGTTTTATATCGACAACCATCTGTGAGCCTGTCTTTCAGGCCATCAAACTCTCCCATCCATTACGGAGCCTTCCTCACCTCCGCTGCATGACAGCACAATAAAGATGACATACTAATTCAATGACTTGTAATTTCAGCTAAACAAAGACAAGTGCTGCAGCTTCTTCTTTTGTGTTAACAGTGCCATATCGGTGAAGCCAGCTATGCAAACATAGCACTGGGAGGGTTTTATGACAGCAGTTGAATGGGGAGACTAGCTTGGTGTTGCTTTTTATGGTTTTTGGCTCCATAATTTTTGGCTCTGTGCTGCTGGCCATGGCTATTGTGTCTGGATTCTGTGTCAGCAGCAGCTAATTGTTCCAATAATGTTTATCATAGGGATCCACCAGGGAGCTGTATATGTGGAGATAAGCTACAGGGCAATGATACACACTATCTTACTGATCTCTATACACAGTGCTTTTGCCTCATGCCAAAAAGCTTTTTAGGTTCCCAGTCCTCAAAAAAAAAAAAAAAAAAAAAAAAAAAAAAAAAAAAATAACAGCTTAATCATCGTGCCAACAATAGTGTCTAAGGGGATGTAATCAGGTTCCTCTGATAATCTTAGCAACACATGAAAGTCATGCGCAAAAGCAGTAATTGAAGCAGTTGGTTCATTCTACCACCTGCTGTTGAAGTCACAGGTTAATCTAAATGAGGTCCCCTTCCGATGAAGCAGTATGCAAGGCACTTTTTATATCATAAATGTGCATTGCAGAAGCTTTACAAAATAATAAAGTAACAGTTCATTAAATGAACTGTATGAAGTATCCTAGGCTGGTCCAGCTTCTCCCGCTGCTGCCGGATGGCACATCCAAGTGTAAATTCTGTCCTCATGTCTATACCCCAATGCACACTTCAGTTTGCATATGGTTGCAGACAATGGGAGTTCCTGAGACAGATGCCCAAATGTAACTAAACGTCAGGCAATCACAGGAATCAGCTGCAGGAAAGTGAAACATTTTTCTTTGTCTGCTTTTGATGCTATTTCCCCTAAGATTACTAAATAGAATGTTGACAATGTAAAAATAGCCTTACAATCAACAATTAAGCAGCTTGCCTTAGTCTGCATTAGCTCATGTGCAAGAGAAAAAATTTTCTAATTAGACTTTTAACCTGATTTCCATTAAAATTTTTCCTTAAATGTTTTTCATAAGGCCTTCATCTGACCAAAAAAAAATATCTAGAATTATATAATATGTTGTTCTTCTAATAGACAATTTCTTTAACAAAGTTGATTTAAAAAATTATGAGAAGTGCTATAATAAGACTAATGGCAATATTAAATTATAGGAGAAATGACATCTTCAGAATAAAACTTTTGCCTTATTTTATTTTATCAAATAATAATAACTGCCATATATTGAGAGTGAATTTTTTATCAGATGCTAAACTAGGAAACATCTTATTTAAGTCTCCCAGCCATCCTCAGAAATTAGTATGGTGTCTGGAAAAACTGAGGAAACAAGTCTCAGAGAGGCTGCATAATAACCCAAGTTTCTGGATCAAAAACTAGTAACACTGAGAGGGAAAATCAAATTAACCTGAGTTCAAAGCACTTTTCCACCATGATAAACTGATATAATTCATTTAGTGTGAAAGAAGGCTAAGAAAATATTGTGTAAGTTGAGTTAACCCCAGTTCTAAATTGGTTACTCCCAGTGAGGCCATAATAGAAACTAAATTTATGAACATAAACACATATTCCTAAATTTAGTAGCATGTGGGTAGTGATGGAATAGATAGATACATTGTAGGACCAGAAACAATTTTTTATATAGAACTATATTACTTTAACCTAATTCAGTTGCACAGTTAATGATAAGTAGGTAAAAGAGCAATTACATTGAAGGTGCTGATAAATATTAACCAAAATTTTAATAGATGAATCAATTAAGTAAGTAATATGAATAAATGTAGTCATATAAACTACTGTATTTAGAGCACTACCTGTGTGCCAGATATTATATTAGCAGTACATGTGGGTTTTGTCTTATATCCTCACAATGATCTGCTAAGTTTAGGATTATCATCCCCATTTTACAGATTAGAAAACTAGGGCTCCAAACATTAGATCCATTTTTAATGATGACATAGTAGGAAAGAAGAGTCAGGATTCAAGCCTAAAACAACCTGATTTGCCTTAATGAATCAATAAATGAATTTAGAAAACTAAAATTCTATTCACTTCTCAATAATTCTTTACATTGCCCCCAAGAATAGCAGCATTGGATCTATAGAAGTTATCAAAAGAATTGCATTAAACATCATAGGAATGTTTTGGTTCAGGCATTAGGTAAACTTTCTTAACAGCAAAGATTCTTAAGAACTGGAATGTAGTATTAAGAAGGACTGAAGAATATTCCTTGAATGTTACAGACATCTTTGAAAACAACTTAAATTTACATTTGTCTTGGTAATTTCACAAGGAAACTGGGAAAGCAGAATAGGTGATCTTTAAAGATGTACCTAGCTAGATGTTTCTGTGGCAATTGGATGCAAATTCTAAACATTCTTTTGTGATAGAGAAAATATATCAGTCTACTAACCTGAAATGCTTTGTCTCTAGCTTTCATTATCACACCAAAGTCTATCTCAGGCAACTTCCTGACATAAAAGGTGAATTTGTAACTTTTGAGTATAAATTTACTAATAATTCAGGTCTGATTAGAGTTCATGATTGCATTCTGTTTGGAGAGAGGAAGACAAAAAAAGCCCAAAATTAAAAGAACACTTTCCTCTGAGTATCTTCTTTCAGAGTTTTGTTTTTGTTTTCTTATCTATGATATAATATTTATAACATTAAATTTATTTCAATTAACCAGCAATTAAAGAAGTTAGTTACTTCAAGTCCATTCATACATCACTATATTTGCTGATATATTATTATTTAAATTGCCAAATGTACAGAGAAGTTTGGATTATTTATAACTAATTACTATGTAAAAACAATCTCTGTAGTTTTCTGTCACAAATTATTTGATCTGTTCCACTACAATCTGTTAATGGAAAAGTATGTTTGACAGAATTTATAAAATAATTGTTTGCCATTTTCAACTCTTTTCTATTTACAACAAAACATCAACCTTTTTAAAAATGCCACTACACTGTCAAAACTTCCAGCTTCCAGTCCAACATGTTAGGAGCCTGGACTATGTAACAACTCCATCCTAACAGGTAAAAAGCTGATAAAACAAAAAATCAGAAACTTCTTAGATCTGTTAAAAAGTGAGGACATGAGTCAAACCTATGCCCCCAAATTTGAAGAGAAAAATAGGCAAATACAAGAACCACAATTTGCCCATGAAAGGTCCAAAAATCAGTAATCTGTGTGAGAACTATTATTTGAGCAGGAAAACAAAACTATAAACAGAGAACTGTTGGAAGCTCAGTGTGGACAAGTTTGAGAGTTAAAAATTCAAATTCAGTGCAGTCTTGGGGTGGGGTGGGAAGCACATTTTTGTGAATTTCACCTCCAGAAAATCTACCAGTTTTCAGAGTTCAAACTGGAGAAAAATTCCCTTAAGCTTGTCTCAGGATAAGGAGAAACCATTCTGAAATGTGCTGTAGTATTATTGTAAACATGGCCTTAAATGAGGAAAGTTATCAGAGATAAACAGAGGCATAGCATAATTTTAAAGGGACAAATAGTCATAACAATAACATAACAAAATAACAATCTTGAATGTGTATGTGTCTAACAACTGAGCCTCAAAATATAGGAGGTAAAACCTCATGGAATTTAAGGAGAAATAGATGAGCCCATTGTTACAATTGGAAGTTTCAACTTCCAATTCTGAAATGGATAAATCTGAAATTCTATCTGAAATGGATAAATCTAACAAGCTGAAAATAAAAAAAAGTGACCAGAATATGCTATTAGGGAACTGCAAATTAAAAAACAATGATAACGGCATACCTATAGAATAGCCAAAATCCAAAACACTGACAGCAAATGCTGGCAGGTAGAGAGAACAATAGGAACTCTCCATACATTGCTGGCAGAAATGAAAAATGGGACAGTACCTTGAAAAACACTTGACAGTTTCTTACAAAACTAAGCATATGCTACCATATGATCTAACAATCACTCTTATTGCTATTTACTCCCCAAATTGAAAATGTATCCACACAAAAACCTGCCAATGGATGTTCACAGCAGCTTTATATATAATGGCAAACTTAGAAGCAACTAAGGTGTACTTAGGTGAGTGGTGGGATAAATAAACTTTGGTACATCCAGCCAATGGAGTTATGGAGGCATAAAAACACAAAGAGGAAATTGATTCTCATTAAGTGAAAAAAAAATCTGATAAGGTTACATATCATATCATTCCAATCATATGACATTTTAGAAAAGGTCAAACTATTGAGACAGTAAAAAGATCAGCTGTTTCTGGGGCATAAGGGGGAGCAAGAGACGAATAGGCAGAGAATAGAGGAGTTTAAGAGCAGTGAAACTATTCTGCGTAATACAAGGGTAGACACACATCATGTCATTTTACATTTGTTAAAATCCATGGAATGAACTACACCAAGAGTGAGCCTTAATGTAAATAATGTACTTACCTAAAACTGCTCCTAAAATAAAACTTATTAATTATTTAAAATAAAGTTAAGAGGATTTTGAAAAAAAATAAATAGAAAAACTTCTCTCACTGAGCTATCAAGCAGACTAGGAAGAATGGGAATCTGACTGTATTATCCCTTGTTGGAAACTTCTTAAAGACGCCCTTCTGCTAACCTGGACAAGCATGGTACATGTGCCTTCAGTAGGAACAGAGATAGTTTTAAGTGAAACATGGATAAATAACTTCTAAATTTTTAATTGTACAGCATTTATTGTGAATTTTATTAGAAAACTAAAGCTAGAATACAAGAAAAAAGGTAGACGTTGAATGACCATTTGTTGATTCCAATAATTGGGTTAGCTTTATGCAATGGTATCCTGCACAGTGCTGGCAGCATTTTAACAGGTCAATTCTTTATAAAACATTCTTTTTCTTCTATTCATGTCCAATATAAAATTAGGGACTTTTTACTATTGTGAGGGAATTTTAACACTTGAATGTTAATGGAGCTAATAATTTTAAATGATCTAACATGTAACCTTAGTTTCAAAAACAAAAAACAGAATGTTTCACAGTAGTTAAAATAATGGAAGTCATTTACATAATCACAAAACAAGCATACCAGCAAATTGAAATGTAAAATAACAGAAAATAAAACTCTTAAACCTAGTGAAATCAATTTAAAATTTTGACTTTTTCACCATCCTTTAAGAAGGGATGCTCAGTCTTCAAAGAAACTATAACTAAGGTAATATTTAGAATTATATTTTCATCTTTTTGTAGCTTTAGCGTATCTTGGATTTATTGGTCTTTTTCTATTAGATTCACTGTAATACCATACATTGCTATATAGTTGTAGCAGGGTTTTTTTCTCTTGCATTTTCATGGCAAGTAGTAGACAGCAGCTATGAAGACAAAGGTTTAAATTTTCCAGTGCCTGCAATGAATGTTATTCTCAGTGTTGGGAAAGATCAGGAAATGAGAGGAATATTTCTTTTCTTTCCATACTTGATGATATCGTTAAATAAGTAGAGACTCCACCAATCTAGAAATATAAAATGATCAGTAACTGAGCCCAGCAAACTGCTGACTGGTCTTGTATCGTTGGTGATTATGGAATAATTTTCACTTAATAAATAATGACTATACTTCATTTTTTCTTCAATTCACTTCTTAGAACTTGAGTATCTATTCTTTCATTTGTGAATAGACAGATCCAGCAGACTAAATTGGTTTTCCCTCCTTATACTAGGCTCATAACCACATATACTCTACATAATAGATAATTTAATAAAAATACAAAGTAGCATAAACTTTGCTTTGCTTTAAATCCTTTTTTTTTTTTTTTTGTGGTGCTGGGGATTTAACCCAGGGCCTTGTGCATGCATGGCAGGCACTCTACCAACTGAGCTATATCCCAGCCCTGTTTTAAATCTTTTAAAGATAAGTTTTGAATCTCAATTTTAGAGGTATCTTATATCTTCCTAATATGCAATAACTACCAAGCTTTCTTAATAATAATTACTACACTCTTACAAACATTGGATATCCTTAATTTGAGAATATGAAATCCAAAATCTGAAACTTTTTGATTGCCAACATGACACCACAGCTAGAAAAATTTCTTGTCTGACCTAATATGATGGATGGCTGTCAAAACACAGGCACAACAAAAATGTTTTATAAAATTAACTTTAGCCTGTGTGTGCAGGCATATGTGAAACATGAATGAATTTTGTGCTTGGAGGTGGGTCTTTTCCAAAGATATCTCATTATATGTATGTATATATTCCAATATCTGAAAAACCATAAAATCTCATTTTTGATTCTAACATTTGAAATATGAACTACTTAAGCCATAATTATATTCTATATTATGCATATATGTATTATTTATGTAGTATATAAATCTTTAAGGGAAATAATAGTTATTATCCAGAATATTTCATGGAGGTTTTAACATTGTGTTTAAAAATTATGCTGATTATACCAGATCTTGCTTTAAGTTTATATAGTACACCTCTTTTGTCTCAGACCACAAATTATTTGAAAACTCTGTCTCCACTTTGATAGTTCTCTAATTCTACCTTAGTTTTTTTTATGGGCAGAAGTCCGAGGCATATTTGCTGGTGTGACAAACTTGAGTATTAATCCCAATTTTTCCTTCTCTTCACTCTCTGCTGTGTGACTTTGCAATATTTGTCACTGGAGATGAAGTGTACTCCCCTACCTTGAATTTGGATTTGGCCATGTGACTTTATATTAGTCAAAAAATTGTAACAGGAACAAACATTTGCCAATGCTGATGCTAGACTGAAAGAGGCATCCATACTCTGTCATCACCATGAAAAATGCTTCCTGTGAGTAACTGCTACCCCTCAGCCTGGACTCTAGAACTAATATATTTGGATACAGAATAATGTGGCCCATGTCAAAGAATTAAGTCTAGCCAGGTTCACAGCCAGAAGGAGAGACAGAGAAGAGAAAGTTCAGTCTAGATAAACCAACCTGATCTAAATTGAGAAAAAAGTGGGTAAATGTAATTTTGAGCTGAATTTTGCAGTATATTATACTGCAGTACTATGGTGGATCTACCTTCTGATAAATGCATTCACTGGAGAAGAAAGCTTACTAGCATCTACCTAGTAAGAATTATAGGGTAGAATAAATGACTAGAGAAGCAAGCACGCTTGTGGACACAGAGTATTTCTCTAGCTAATGATCCTGAAAGTGTTAATGTGAGGGTAGAGGCAACAGATGAATTGCCATGAGATCTCTTCAGAAATACTAGCTTAGTAGTATTCAAGCCTATTACAGTAGACTTTCCAATAATCTTGTATGTTAATTGATACACTAAAATAAGATTTTTTTCCATTAGTTACCTACAGTAGATTGTTACCTTCAACTAAATTTTGAATAGAGATAATAATTAAGATGAACTTTCATTTGCATAAATTTCAACTTGATAACTTTGTGAAGTTTTTTTTTTTCTATTTATATTCTTTTAAGTAGTTAACTATCTATCAAATAACCAAAATCCAAGGTCCAAATTTACTTTTTATCAATTATTTGTTCTTGGTTAGGTCATCTACATTCATCAATACTTTTCTTATTAGTAAATATAGAAAATAACTAATACATAGTTTTTAGAAGTGTTGTAATGAATAACAAATTTTATTACTAAAAACTCATTTAAAAATGCTTTTAAACAAGATTAAGATACATAGATATATATAACATTTGTAAATATTTAAGTATGTGTGTGTATTTCCTATCACTATAAGCTCTAATGCACTGAAAAGCTCATGTGTGTGTTTATTTCTATTTCAAACCTTTTTCTGATTAGGAGAAATTTACATCACAGTTTATGATCTCAGAATACTATGTGGTCTATTATTGCTTTCTGTTTTTAGCCCATGGAAAGGATATAACTACTAAACATGATATAAAGCACAAGTCATTCATCACTTATGCAGTTAATTATTGATGATATTCAATGTTTCTCTTTTTCTCAGTTTACCAAAATAAGGCATTTAAAAGGGAGTGAGCATTTTAATGTGCATTTCTAATCACATGTATTAAAGAATCTAAAAATGCTCACTTACCAAAGGGAAAAAATGCAGACACATGCTTGTTTAAGAGGAAATGAGAAAAAGTTGTGGATAAACAAGCATTATGTAAATGATGTTAAGTTATAAAAGAAAAATGTTAGAGATGATATTTTGTTTTGTTTTTTATTAATATTCAGTTTTCTGGATTAGTGAATATCTTCAAAGAATGAAATTAACAATTGAAGAAAATGTGATATCTGGTGGATATACACAGGATAACAATTTCAAAGACTTTAAAGCACACTGTACATATGTAATAAAAAGAACAGTATTTTTAATCTTTTATCTTCTTTACATAACTTTCTAGAGGAAATTAAGCACATAAATGGCAATACTTTTCAGCTATGTTACAACAAAACCCATTTGAAAAGCTGCAATGTAGCAACTAGAAACAAAAATATACTGCTTTCTTACCAAAACTGTAGCCAAGTATAAGAATGATGTCCTCCCCTACTAATTGCTAGCCAAATGTTTAATATCTAGTGATTACTCAGATGACCAAAATCTAGAAGATTTATTCCATGACCAGTACATAAATGACAGGAAGAGTGAAATAAGTAGATGAGGTTCATTCTCTAAAACAGCCTATATTCCAATAGGGAGAGAAAGACATGACACAGGTAAACAAATAAATAATAGAAGTTCAGCAAGTTGAAAATGTTAAAAAAAAAAATAACCAGCAATAGCTACAGAGAATAACTGGTATCAGTAGTAGGATAGTCAGGGAATCTTGAGAGGGTGATATTTGACATAAGACAACTAAGGCAGATAAAAAACACATTTAACTAATTTCTCCTGTAGAAATAGCACTGTAGAGGGAAAACTTCATTGATGACCAATTTCGTTCAACAGAAGTTTGTACAAATTTTGGACAGGGGTATAGGATTGAATGGCCAGAAATAAATAAGACAATTAAAATTATGAACAAATTACCAAAATTCTGATATATGAACAAATATGCTTGGACTTTGAAGTCCATGAGGCTTGAGTTGAAATTGTTCTCTGATATCATCACAAAGTGGCCTGGGGCTTGCAGAATCTACTTCACAGACTTGGATTACATGAAACAATCAGCCTTCTTTAAAGGTAAAAATTATTTTATTATAAAAAATAACAAAAGGGTTTATAAATGCTGACCTCACTGAAAAGAATCAGAAAAGCAGAAACTGGAAAAAAAATTATAAAGTCTGTTAGCTTTTCAATAAATTATAAATGATAAACAGAATTTATATTTTATAATCTGGAAGCTTAAATTAGTAGGGGCAATAGACTTCTATCTCTGTAGACATCGCTCCATTTTAACATTGCATATACCTATCATAATCTCAATCCAAGTCTGATGATTCTTGTTCTACTGAACTCACCTTAAAATTACTAGCAGATTCTCACAAATGCAGGCATATCCCAGATAATTTTAGCTTTAACTTTTTATTTGAAAGATTTAAACTCAACGCATCTTCCCTGTCAAACTAGGTGTGTTTAGATTAAGAAAAAGAAGCTAGCCTTACTTTTGCAATGCCTTGTAACATGATAAGTTCTAGCTATTTTATATTCTGCTTCATGTATCTTTAACATAGCCTATGGCTAAGCTTCAGTTGTAAGATCACTGTGGTTAATAAAAATATATGACTAGGAAAAAGTTTTAGAAACCACACTCATCTGTAGTTCTGAGATATGAGAAGAGGAGCATTACTTTTACTTTTAAAATTCAGATATTTTGATCTACAAGTTAGGAAGAAAACATGTTATTCCAAAGATTTTCTTTAAGAATAATTTCTAACATTTTTGGAAATACCTTCAAAATATCCTTGTAAAACTTTTCCCAAATTTTTGCATAATCATCTTTCCACCAGATTGAAATGAAAGTTAGTGAAATACCAACTCGACAGTAAGAAATTATTTTAATCTTGTTGCATAATTACCAAGTAGCAATTATGAACAAAGCAGGGCTCCAGGGGATAGAAAGATGCGTAAGTGCTCTTAAGAAGTTGACAATCTGGGTGACAAAGCAGAAAGATGATGCAGAGATAAGCAAGTCTGTTAGTAATCCCAGAAACACAGTTTAGGAAAGCTACCATCCTCCGGTACCTGTTTGCCTTCCTCTGAGGAAAGTGTAGCAATGCAATCAGCTGAGTCACAGGTCTTTGAACTTTAAAGTGCCTTAGAACACTCAGTGTAAACTTTAGCCAATAATTTGAATACAAGCTGAAAACCTGGGTCTTGGGACTACTGGGCCTTTCTGAAAAGCTCAAGTCTCCACAACTCTGCTTCTCTGGGGAACTTCTAACAGGCAAGTATTTAAAATAGTCAGGCCTTCTCTAGCACTTAAAACCAGTGATGTATGGGATCCAAATTCGAATTGGTTGCACTCCATTTATGTACAGTATGTCAAAATACACCCTACTGTCATGTATATCTAAAAATAACAAATAAAAAATCTTCTAAACTGTAGATAAAAAATCTATATAAACTGAAAATTCCTGTAAAAAAAATAAGAAAGTTGTATTGGCATGGCAGGCCAAAATAGCTATTCTTATTTTAGGAAGGTTCTTGGGGCATGACCAGAGTCTTCCTATTTTTCTGATTGTATATTATATTTATCCTTGATCATTGAGACTTTTTGGTCTACTTTCTAGATTCTGGGTCTACACTAACTGTTGGCCTAACCTGCAGAGGCCACAGTAAGCATCTTTAACTCAATTTCCTGCTAACAACTGCCCCTGTCTTCATTTTGAAATAATTGACTACTTGCTGGCTAATGCCATGTAGATTAAAAGAAAAAAAAAAAAAAAAGGTAATTTTGTACGGATTACTTTTTTTTGGAAAACTTTTAAACCAATTTTATTGAGGTATAATTAATTTAAAGAATAACATATTTTAAGTGAATGATTTGATGAATTTTTCCAAATTCATAACCTGCTTAACTATCTTTATATATTAAGAAATAGAATATTTTTATCTTTGATCATTTATTTTATTTTTTTCTTAGCATAAATTACTAGGAGTTAGAGTGTAAAGTGACAGGTACACATTTTTAAAACTTCTGTGTATTCCAAATTGCTTTCCAAAATGTTACAATTATCCCTGCTCTTATTTGTATGAGAATGCTATTTTAAATGAGAAGTCATTGTACTCTTGGCAGTTATGTTGTCCCTTCCAGTAAAATCTGAATGTTTATAAAAATGAATGAGATTTTAAAATGATTTTAGTGTTATCATATCTGTCACAATAGAGTAGAATCCTTAAGAGCAAATGGAAAACTGTTAAGAATATAAAGTTGGTATGTTTTTAAGACAATGATAACTTAATATGAGAATTTTAAAGAAAAACTATAAGTAAGATAGCACTTATGTATAAGAATATTTCTCTCAAAGCAATGGTACTTGAGGAATAAGTAATATCAGCATCATCTGGGAAGTTCCTAGAAATGCACATTCTTGGGTCCCACCTCAGACCTCCTGTATCAGAAACATTGGGCTTTGCGTCCCTTAATCTGTGTTGAAATAATCCTTTCTTTCATTCTGATACATGTTCCAGTTTGTAAAGGATAGTCTTAGACTATGTTTCATATAGACAAAAAAAAATTTATAAAAGCTCTTTCTAACACTTGTGGGGGGATAGCTACCATTCAACAGTCACAGGATATTTTCCAGCCTTTCCTTTAACCCCTTAGATTTATTTCCCTTTCTGTATTATGTGGATGAGATAATTTCTTATGATGCTTTGTAGATTTAAAAATTTGTGATGGCTATGTGCAAAATTCTGAATCTTGAATTATGGCATGTATAATAAATCAGGTCTCAGGCATTAGGATGCTTGACTTCAAATAATTTATTATTTGTTTAACCCATTGTGTCAAATCATATAATGCATAGAACACCTAAAAAACGCAAATAGAACAATTTTATAGATGTCCTATAAATTTTTTTAGGTTTTTATAGTTGTCCTGTATATACAGGAGGATAGGACACTAATAGGCATAACATAACTAAATATTCATGTTCAGTTGATAACAATGAAATGAGTGACACATATAATAGTACATAGGTACCAGAGGAGATGGAAATCCGTAAGGGTTTTGGTGGACAGATTGGACTTCTTTCAGAAGAAGCAATATGTGGTGTACATTAAATGTTTTTTTTTTTTTTATTAAATTAAATTAAATGTGTTGCTTTTGCAAACAGAAAAGGATGAAGGGAAGCATTTCAGGTTAGAAGACAAAAAGTCAAATAAATTGTTATAGGAAGTATGTGGTTCTTTGAATAGGTTGGGCATTGAATATAGAGGTATACTGTAGGTATGCCTGTAAAGGAAAGCTGAGTTGAAAGGCTACTGGTAAGTCACATCAATTTCCTGGATATTATGTGAAAACAGTTCTTAAAAATCTTCTTGGAGTGTAGTTTTGCTATGCAAATAAGATCACAGAACTATATTAAAATAAAAGCAAGTCAATTAAGCAATATGCATTGTTACCTTATAGTGTTACATACTTTGTAACTGGAGAAATATAAAGTTGAACTATAGGAATATTCATAAAAATCTTCAAAGTTTATCTGTTTTCAAAACCATAAAACTTGAAAAATGCATATTTGTTAAAAAGAGAATTGTAGCTAATACCTAGACCTACCATTTTATAAAATTTGCATTTTGACAATGCTTTCTTGTGCAACTTAGAATCCACACATTTAATAATGAACTAGTTTAATAAAATTCTAAACCCTTTTTGGCAATGCTCGTGGCACACTAGGATAGACACCTGAAAAAATGTGCTTCCAAACCTACAAAAATTAAATGATATATTTACCATGTACAATACTAAGACTCTGTTTTTTTTCTTCAAAGAAATTGAAATGAAATTAGAAAGGAAAGGTCAAAGAGATTCTAATGAAATACCAAAAAAGTTTGTCTGCCTCACTATCAAGGGATAATGTCTCTATACACAGGAACCTGATAAATATTTTTAACACCAAGTCAAATCAATGTCATTGGTGTATTGATTGATAGCTGTAGTTTACAATGGTTGGGACAAATAACTTGCTAGTGTGGAAAGTGTTGCATTCAGTGTTATCCTACAAACTCTTCTCTTCTAATGTGTCTGACATTTGCATCTGAAATATAGGCAAGGGAAAATATAAAAGTAGATAACTTAAAACAGAAGGTTGTACTTTCAGAATACTGAATTGATTAAATTGGTATATAAAATTTATGATTAAGTGTAGATAGTGCCACGAATCATAAGCATTGACAGTGCATTCCACATTTTGTAAGGATTATTTTCCTACTGGTAGACCAATTTAATATTCAGTACACTTAACTAATGGGCTCAAAACATCTATGTAATTTTAATCTATAATAGTAATTTCTTAAAAAAATAAGTTAGACCTGAACCATTACAATCACTATCTTGTAAATTGGAGATTAAATAAAACACAGTGTGGGGCTTTGTCTATGCATGGTACAGGTTTGCCTGCAAAGTGCTCAATTGAATGCTTGACAGTGTTGACTGATGCTTTATTGAATCGATCATTGTAAAAACACAATTTTGTCTTTAGATGATCATTTGTGAGTCTCCCCAAATCAAACCCACTTTGCTTTTAATAGAGCTTTGAACTAATAGAGTTTCTAAAGGTTTCTTTGAAAACCTCCCTATTACTTATCTCTATAAATAATAACAGTATTTATAACAGCTCTCTGTGAGCTGTTACCTCATTTTCCTGTCTAATAATATGACATCTGACATATTTATTTGAAAAGAAAAGTGACCAAGAATTAAACCATTGTAAGCCACCAGTACTTGTACTTTGCAATATATAGCCTTCCACAACAATTTCCTAATATCTTCTTTCCATATAGTAACGTTGGAACACAGAGTAAACAAAACTCTAAAATATTCCTCAGATATCTTATTAGAATTTCCACTAAAAGCAATTTTCACTTCACTGTGTTATCTCAGAATTATACACTAAAACTTCAGTAAAGAAGAAAACAGTAGATAAGACTATGTATTTACAGACATAACTTTAAAAATTAGAACTAAGTCACTACATTCAAAGAGAATAACTACAGCAACATTGACTGTAACTATATATAACAATGTTACCAATCCTGCTTGGTCTCCATAAGTCAAGCCCAAATAATTACATAACATAGGACCAAAATATGAAAACCTTCTTTCTATGATGGGTGTTCTTCCATTATGAGAATGTATAGATTTAAGATTAACTATATCAACAGCTCTAAAGTAAATCTAAATTTCAATTCCTTCTTAATCACATCCATTAGTACAAACTTTAAGTAGCAATTATATTTGTTTCTAGAAGTTTGTTTCTACACATATGTCATTTGTTAACTCTAAGGAATTTTGAGCATGTGTGTGTCAGTCAATTCATGAAGTCATAGTCAAAAAACCACAGTGGAACCGCCAAATACTAATTGAAAAAGAAGTTCAATCTTTAGTGATCTCTCTCAAATAACATTAAGAGGAATCTAATCCACAGTTCATACTTATGAACAGGATCTAAAACAAGCAAACAAACCCAAAAGCTTATTCTTTCACTATTTGCAGATTTTTTTGTTGGCTCTCCCTCCTGCCTTGTTCTGTACTACAGTTTTTATCATCCCTCTGTTCTTCATTATTTAGACTGTTTTAATTCCTATCAGATTTCTGCTCCTCTACTTCAGATTCCTACCAATTTGACTCTACTTTATCCACACTCCTAATATTGTATCATGTAAGACCTGGAAACAGGTTGCAAAAACTCTCCTTCAGGGAATACATAAAGGGAGGGTGGATTGGAAAAAGATGAGGAATCTTCACCATTTATTTATTTTTCCTTTGATTATATTCAGTTACTCACCTCCCTCCCCAGGTTGGAGAGAACAGCAGCAATTTAAAGGGCACATGGTTAAGTTAGTACAGCCCACATAAGAGGAAAGGATACAATTGCACTCTTGATTTTTACTTATCATGACTGTGTTTTTACTAATTTAGCAAATCAGGCACATCATTATTTTAGAAGGTATATAATAAACAAATGTGTTCAATAAAATCTTGAAATTACATGCTCTCTTAACCTACATTTGCCTCCTTCAATTTTGCCTTTCAAATAAGAACATTGAATTTCTATAGTCTTAATTTATATGAAAAATCCACATACCAGTTATATAAATTCATATAGCAATTACAATTATGTGAATAAAAATAATAAATATGTATAAAGAATAAACTACTTTAAAATCAAATTCTAGAGAATATTTTAAGGGAAAAAATAGAGTGGATTAAAATTACAGTTGATAGTGAAAATTGATGGCCCTGAAATAGAGAAAATGAATATTTATACAGTAATTACCAATAATTAATTTTATTTAAAAGACATCATTAAGAAGTTCTTATAGCATTATAATAGTCCCATAAGTAGCAGAGGTGAATGGATTACTGCCTCCAAAGTAAACTTTTACTTCATGACATGTGTCTCTGACACCACAAATTATGAAATATCATGGCTTCATTTGAAGGTTTAATAACTTCTGTGTTTATCCTTCTCCTTTTATGGTAAATATTTTCAAGGAAAATAATAACCACAATCCTATTTTTCTCCAATGGATAGCCACTTCACTAGTATAGTCAATTTCACATCAAATCTGTACCATAGTAGGGGAAATAAAATGCTTCTTTCTACAGGCTATATACTAGACTATTACTCTGGAGTAGTCTTAATATTTAACTTAAGTAGTTAAATATGAAGATATAATTTAATAAAATTTGAACACACATGTTAAGGAAAAGGCAAATAGAATATGTAAATTGTGGATCTACTCTATAGTTTTAATATTATATACACAATAGACTATCAATGCAATCGTGCTAAGTGAATAAGTGAATGAAAAATTAAATATTAAAAAATTCATTTCTAAGCAGATATGGTTTAGTTATTCAAATTCATCATATGTTCTCAAGGCAATTATTCTTACTAAATTATACTTTCCTCAACTACAGATAATAATTTTTTACTTTAGTTTTCATGACTTTGATACTATTTGTGACTTTTACAGCCAATCCCAACTCCTAGTTTTTGTAGGAGAAGATACACAGGACTCTTACTCATCTTTCTTATCTGCAAATAAATAAATGATGCTATATCTCCCTCAGAGATTTCTGTTATAATCTTCATCTGCACTTTAAGGACAAATCATTAGGAGCAATGATTCCCAACCAATGGTTTGTACATCTGAGGGGTAAGGCACATGAAAAGTCCAAGAATGTATATGGAAATGTTATGGTTTGGATGTGAGGTGTCCCCCAAGGGCTCACATGTGAGACAATGCAGGAAGGTTCAGAGGAGAAATGATTGGGTTGTAAGAGTCTTAACCCAATCAGTGAATTAATCCCAGATGGGATTAATTGAAGTGGTAGGATGTGGCTGGCTGGAGGAGGTGAGAATTGGGGCATGGCTATGGGGTATATATTTTGTATCTGGAGAGTGGAGTCTCCCTCTCCTCCCCCCTCCCCTCCCCTCCCCTCTGCTCTCCTGTCCTCTCCTTCTCTCTCCCCTCCCCTTCCCTTCCTTCTCTCTTTCTCTCTCTCTCTCTCCTCCTTTCTCTCTCCCCCTCTCTCTCCCCTCCCCCCCACCTCTCTGCTTCTCTGCTTCCTTATCACCATGATGTAAGCTGCTTCCTTCCACCACCTCTCCTGCCATGATGTTCAGCCTCACCTGGAGCCCCCAGGAATGGATCTGGCCTCCTATGGACTAAGACTTGTGAAACTGTGAGCCCTCAAATAAGCCTTTCCTCCTTTGCAGTTGTGTTGGTCAAGTCATTTAGTCATAGCAATGAAAAAGCTGACTTAAACAGGAAACAAGCTTACACACCTTGGATGAAGTGATTATTCCACATGTATAAACAATCAGTTAAGCATCTTATGATTAATAAATCACTTAATTAAATGCCTCTGAGTGTGTCTGTGTGTGTTTCTGTGTGTCTGTGTCTGAGTTAGAACACTACCTGGCATAAAGTGAACATTAATAAACCTTATCTAGCATTATTTTCATTATTATTTAAAACATCTCACAATGCTGGAAAAGAAATGAAAAATACTAAGCATCTGGGTAATATGTGAAATTTTGAAGAACTCTTATGTGAAACATGTTTTAAGAACAAAATAAAATTTAATTTTATCTTATCAATTAATGAAAAAGTATATTCACAATAGAAAACATGCAACCTAAGTCATTTCTATAAACCAAGTATTAAAAGTACAATATATTAAGAGTATAATATATTCATTTCTGTTCTGGTGATTTTCTATCTGGTTTATTGATATTCTACTTGAGAAAGCTAGAAAAGATTAAATTTTTGTAGATTTCCAATTGAGAAATTTAGGAAAATATATCTGCAATATAAGTGACCAAAAGCCTCAACTGATATGGAAAAAAAGTGCTACAATTTTCTAATTTAAGTAAATCTTATTTAGTGGCAGAAGGCAACATTCTGGAAGAACCATGTTTGTGTCATAAACTCTGATACCACCTTAATTTCCAACACTTTTTCTAGAAGAGTTCAATATATGATTCCAATATTTTCTGCTACAGTAAAATTATAGACCTGAAAATGATACTTTGATACATTTTAATATTTGAACGGTTTAAAATAAAGAGGAATACAAAAAAAATTACAGAATATGCCACTCAAAATAAATAAACAGTAATTTAAAAATATTCTGAAATGTCCTTTACTTTGTTTTTAATGAATAATAAAAAAACGAATAACACAAATTTGGAGCTCCCAGTACTCTCCCTACTTCTATTTCAATTCCTATCTAAAAATGAACCACTGTTATGAATTAGATTTGTCTCTATTCAACATTTTAGTAATTTTAATCTCTGTATCTATATATAAATCTTTTGATAGCTATCACTTAGTTTGTAAGTTTTAATCTATAGATACTACATAAATATTAAATGTCATCCTATGGTTATTTGCCACTTAACTAGTGAACTATTTTTAACCAAAAGAAAGGTTTTCGTTTGATCTCTAATTTTTTTTTTCTCAATTTACACTGGGATTATATTTCAGTAGGAAAACTTGGACCTCTATGTAGTCAAGTCTTTTGAATCTGTTGAGAATCGCTTTCTGTCCTAATAGGTGGTTGCTATCTTTCACAAATGTTTTATGTGGAGTTAAAAATATTGAATATCAACTATTTGTTGACAAACAGGATAAATCCACATTATTATGTATTTTGTGAGTTATTTATAGATGATTTAGTCATTTTTGAGACAGGTTTATTTTTGTTAATACTGATAACTTCAATTGAATTATTTCATTTACACAGATTAGCAATCATGTCTACATATCAACTACTATAAAAATATCTTGATGTATCAGCTCTGCCATTTTAGGTATTCCAAATATTCCTTGTATAACAGTTTTACCTGAAGCAAATATGTCATGGCAGAATTCAGCTAACATATCTTCCATCATAGTAAAAGGTCTCCAGTCTTTGCACTTTTTAAGTCAGTTTTTTGCATATATTTTGATCAGTGATATGAAAGATTATTTCCAGACATACATTGTTCTTATTTTTCTTATACTGCTTCAGTGATCCCCCCTTAAAAATCACTGAATTAGTTGGTAAGTAAGACTTAGAAAGCTCCTATCTTGTTAATTTTGAAAGACAGGGAAAAAAGGTAAAATTTACAATCCTATATGTATCTAACCATCTTTTACAATTAGCCTCTTAATTAACAGCCAGAGAAATTAAAAGTCAGCCATATCTCTAATTCTTCAGAAATAAAGTTTTAGCAAAATTGTTTGACCACCACTTATTTTCAAATATTCATGAAACTTTGATTAAATAAACAGTAAAGTACAAGAAAAATGAGGTTTTGGTCTTTAATTTCCTTCCCTGAAAGTACCTCTGTGTCTACAAAGACTTAGACAGTCACTGGGGCCAAGCCAGATTCCCGTAGTGAAACAATTGACTTGGCATCACACTGACAACATATAAACAACAGTTTGTCAACAGGATTCACATTAGTGACAGACACTTTTTGGCAAAACAGAGGCATCCTTCTGGGTACCAGGGCAAAAACAGTTACTAGCTTTCATTCAGGACCTCTCTGTATGGACTATCAAATTAATTTAAAGATTATCATCATGGCGTGTGTTTTAAAAAAATAGTTTTAAGGAAAATCACAGCAGAACAGAATTTCTACTGAATAAAAATTTGCCTCTAGCAGTTTATTAAAAGTTGCTATAGATCTATACATTCTGTTGAAAGTTTTGTGTTTTCTTTTGACATAATTATTTTCTTAAGTTAAAACATGAATAATTTGATAACTTAATTTAGGGGAATGTGTTTTTCCAAAATGATGACCATAATATTACAACTTACTCTGCTTTCAATGTTAGTTCATAGAAACAGAAGACAAAAAACTATATATTTATATAAGTACAATTTTATTAAAAAAATCCAAACAATGTTTTATAGTATTAAAAGAAGAAAATAAACTAAGAATCCCTGGACAACTTACAATGCTCAAAAGAAAACTAATTCTGAAGTTTAAATTCAAGATAATTTAAACTATTAAACTTTAAACAACTATAAAGTATAAATAACTATAATTGTAGCACCAAGACCATTTAATAAATAAAAAAGTTATTTACTGAGGGGAATATCAACACCTGCATTTATGTCTGTGGCTAAAATCCACTCCATATGGACAAAGGATGGACTCTGCTCAGATTTTCTATGCTCAGATAAGGTAACTATTGGTTAGAGAATTTTGAAAACATTTATTACTGACACATACTTATGCTCCTTTAACCCAAATGTAAAACATATTAGAAATTGACAGGGTTAGTTAGAGAGACCATGAGCAGAAATGTTGTTGAAGCAGAAATTTCTCAACCTATAACTCACTAAAAATGTTTCAAAAAATATATTTTAATATATATGTCCAGTTTATTTCTGCATCTTTATTTGTTGTTGATGATGATGCTTGTAGTATGGGGGACTGAACTCGGGAGTGCTTGGCCACTTAGCCACATCTCCAGTCCTTTTTATTTTTCTTTTGAAATAGGGACTCATTGAGATGTGCAGGATGGCCTCAGACTTATGATCCTCCGCCTCCTTTGTTGCTGAAGTACAGGTATGTGCCACCATTCTTCATTTATGCCCAGGTTTTTAAAATGTAATTTGCCCACAACAATATTTAAAATAATTTTTAACTCAAATAGATAAGTATTTTCCTGAAGATGGTTGTCATACGTATGACATCTCTGCCCTGTGATTATATATCCTAAAATCCTTAGGGTGATATTCAATATTCAGTCCTTTTTTCAATTGTTTCAGGTACCTAGTCTAGGCCAGCACTGTATTGGATATAAGCTGAAAAGGCAAGGTACACTCTCTGCTATCCAGGAACTCAAGGAATGTCAGAGAAGAGAACATATTTACTGATAGATTGAAAGAAAGTTCCTGGGGACTCCTTAATTAACCCAAACTTAAGTCTGAGGTTAGCCAAGTTCAAGATCACATAATTGCATTAGAAAGGTCAGAAATTGAAGAAGATGTGAATTAACAAAATGATATTCTACATTTATGGATTTAAAAAATTGATATTGTTGAATGTTCATACTACACAAAAAGATCTACAGATTCAATAAATCCCTATCAAAATTCCAATGACATTTTTCACAGAAATGAAAAAAATCCCCAAATTCATATGGGTTAAAAGGCTCTAAATAGTCAAAGCAAAATTAAGCAAAAGTCAAATAAAAAAGCAAGAAACTAAAGTGGAAAGCCAGGCTCTGTGCTGCATGACTATAATCCCAGGAATTCTGAAGACTGAGGATGATCCCAGCTTCAAAGTCAGCCTCAGCAACATAGTGAGACACTAAACAAGTTAGTGAGACCCTATCTCAAAATTTAAAATATAAAATAAAATAAAAAAATGAGCTGGGAATATGACTAAGCAGTTAGGTGCCCTTGATTCAATCCCTGATATCCTAACCCCAAAACTGGAAGTAGCATAATAACTGACTTCAAAATTTACTACAAAGCTACAGTCATCAAAACAGCATTATACTGGCACAAACACAGATAAAATAAAGGAATAAAATATCAAGTTCAGAAATAAGTCCATTCATTTACATTCAATCGAGTTTTGACAAAAATACCAAGAACATAAAACAGGGAAAGAACAATTTCGTCAATAAACAGTTTTGACACAACTACATTGCTACATGCTGAAAAGTGAAATTATATCCTATCTCACATTATATCAACTAAGAAAAGATTAAAGACCTCTGTGTAAGATCTGAAATTTTAAAACTACTTGAAGAAAAAATTAGGAGAAATCCCGCATAGCATTGGTCTAAGAAATGATTTTTTGGATATGAACCCAAAAGCATAGGCAACAAAAGTAAAAATAGACATAGGATTGCATCAAATTAAAAATATCCTATATAGCCAAGCAAATAAAAATAAAGGGACAGCTAATGGAATGGGAGAAAATAAATGCAAATCATCCTTCTAATAAAGGGTTAATATCCAAAATATAAAAAGAAGTGGAACAAAAATAGAAAATGAATTACCTGAGTATAAATGGGCAAAGGATCTAGATATTTCTCAACAACATACAAGTGAAAAAGAAAAGTGTATGAAAAAATGCTTAATATCTCTAATCAAAGAGAACTTCAAATTAAAACCATATTCAGCTATCACTTCAAACCTGTTAGAAGGGTGACCATCAATAAGATGAAAGATGACTTAGAATGTGGAGAAAAGGGAATCTTTGCACCCTGTTGATGAAAATGTAAATTTGTACAACCTTATGGAAAACAGTATGGAGGTTCATAAAAAATTTAAAACAGAAATACTATTTGTAATAGTTAATTTGAATTGCCAACTTGATTGGATTAAGAGGTGCCAATGATTAAGAGGTTTCTGGGTGTGTCAATGAAAATGTGTCTCGGAATGATTGGCATGGGGAATAGTGAATTGAAGTGGAGATCCTACCTGAGAATGCGCAGCAATCTCCAGTAGGATGGTGGCTTGGATGGAATAAAAGTTGGAAGAACAATGAAGCAGATACAGATGCAAGCTTGATTCTTCTTCAACAGGTATTTGATTGCTGCTGTGATCCTCTGAGGTTATCAGAATCTCCCTTTTACACTCTTCCCAAGTCAACTCTGCCAGTGATTCTCCAGGGAGTTTCCAGAAGCCTTTGGTCTTGGACTCGGATAGTACTATTGATCCCTTTTGTTCTGTGGCTTCAACCTCTTGGACTGCCTATCTACTGGTTCTTCCAGCTCCCCAGCCTGCAGACAGCTATTACGGACTATTCAGTTTCTGGTTGTGTAAGTCAATCTAATAAATCCCCTTTATATTATCATATTTCCTGTTAATTCTGTTCCTCTAGAGAACCCTGACTAATACTATGTGATTCATAAATCTCAATAGTGTGTATATATATCCAAAGGAAATGAAGTCAGTATGTCAAAGAGATACCTGTGCTATCATGTTCATTGCAGCATTATTCTTAAAAGCCAAGATACAGGATCAACCTAAGCGTCCATTGACAGATGGTTGGATGAAGAAGACATGGTACATACAAATGAAATACTACTCCTCCAGAAAAAAAGGTAAAGTCTGTCATTTGTGACAACATGTATATACTTGGAGAACATTATATTGTCAGACATAGAAAGACAAATATAACATGATTTCACTTAAATAGGTAATCTAGAATTTTTAAATATTCTTTATAGTTGTCAGTGAACCTTTATTTTATTTATTTAAATGCAGTGCTGAGAATTGAGCCACATGCTAGGCAAGTGCTCTACCACTGAGCCACAACCCCAGCCCAGTAATCTAGGTTTTGAACTCATGGAAGCTTAGAGCAGAATGGTGGTTACCTGGAGTTGGGAAGGCAGTAGATAGAGTTGGCTAGGTTGATCAAATGATACAAAATTTTACTTACATAGAATCAATAAGTTCAAGATCTGTTGTACAACATGGTGACTATAGTTAATTATAATGTATTTTATTCTTAAAAATTGCTGAGAAGTGATTTAAGTGTTCTCACTAGGAAAAAAATGTTTAAACATGTGAGAATGCATATGTTTATTGGTTCAATTCAGTCTTTCCACAAAATATGTATATTTTATAACATGTTGCACTTAAGGAATATAGTTTTTGTCAACTAAAAATAAACACTTTGGAAAAGAAATTGTGACTATTATTAAAATTAGTTTTCAATTATGACTTTAATTTAGCTGGATGTACTTAGGAAAAGTTCTTAAAGGGAAGCAAATGAACAGAGGCATGAAGGAGCATGCCAAGTTTGGGAAAATTCATGACTTTCTGGTGTAGATAAGCTGTTATGTTAGATGTGGGTACACAATGGGAGACTGAAAGAAATGAGGGGATGAAGGAATTTATATTTTATCTTGTTGGCATGGGCAGCCATCAAAGAATTTAGAAAGGAACAAGACAAATCAGATACAAATCTTAATCTTTTTGAATCACAAATACAGTTGAAAAAATTAAGTAAGAACCTATAATAATTTTATTATATAATAGACAAAATGACTTAAATAGATTAAATAAATGTTCATGAAATATTGATATATCCATGGGATACTTAAAAGAAAATCAATATAATAATTTACCACAAACAAAATATCAAATCCAATTAAAGAATAAAAATTTTAAAGGCTACAAAGAGGTTTAAAAAGTTGAACATAAAAATAAAATAAAAGTGATGCAATTTGCAACTTAAAAATGTAGAATGATCATACTAAAATACCTCAATGTGTACACTGAACAATTTTTCCAGACTAGTTTTCTAAAACTTGTGTAACTTGTCCTTGTGTTGACATCTATGTGGCTTGAGTCTAGGTAGCTGCCATGAGAAGAGGGTTATGTAAGGGTTAGGTGAGATATTTAATGCTATCTTAAGAAAAACTATATATTTACTATCCATTTCTATGTATGCATTTAAAAAATAATATTTAATGAATGCTTATCCTGCTTTTGAAAAGAATCCTATCCTTATTTCTGTCTGTTAATTTGGGTTTGTATTTTAATAAATCTCAAATTTCCTTTTGTATTCCCCTGATAGCCTAAACAGATGCTTAAATCATATTTTCCATAATTAACCCACTTACTTTCCTTTGTTTTTGATTCTTTCTTATTAATGATTCCTCTCTACAGCTTATGCTTTCTACTAAATCTATTCATAGGCAGGGTGCACAGGATAATCTTGGTCTTTGAAAAATGAAGCAACTGTTTTACATTACCAAACAACAAAAATAATTTGATTGATTTTCTGTAGCCAGGTTTTCAAAATATTTCAAAGTCATATTATATGCTTTTAATCAATTCAGTGAAAGGTTAATATTTTGAAATATAAAGGCTCTATGAATTTCAACTATTATTTTGAATAATAGATCCTAGTTTCAAACAAAATACATTTCAAAGTTGTAGCATTTGGTAAATTATGTGCATTTAAATAAATCTATTTAAGAAATATAGTACAAAAATATTTAAAATATGAGATACCAAGTGATCTGAGAAATACATAAATATGCAAGTCATAGAACCCATTATTTAAGAACATTAAGAATTTAAAATGGGAATATTCCTATAATAGTCTCCATGCAAGAATGTAAAGTATGCTAAACTGGTATGGTGATGACATTATTTTAGAGTAGTAGTTAGCAGGTGAATGAATTTGATAATTAAAGACCTAAAAACAATCATTATAAAGTAATTCCATGTCATCATCCCTGCAGAGAGCCTACTCATAGGTTTGGCTCATTTACTACATTTATTCATTCAAAGATTCAATTGCTATATACCCATGGTATTTGAAAAGAGAATGGTCAACTATGTTGTTTAAGTGAATGCTCAGTAGATAAATAAAACGGGGAACAATGCAGGCCCTGTGCCCTCAAAATGCAAACTGTGGTAGGTAGTAAGTGCTATAAATGGGGTGAATGAAGAATCAAATCAGAATTAACTGTTGTTAAATGAAGTTCTTATCATATTATCAGATTTTTAAAATTTTAATAGCTAAGATTTTATTACTTTCTACTAAATTTTCACCATCCTTTTGCTATGTATTACACTGAAAAATTTAGATATTTATAATTTCCTCCTGTAAATATATTTTATTTAAAAACATTCAAATACATATGGTCATATAAAACACACCAGCTAACAAATATTCTTAATTATTACTGTCTCCATTTACATGCTATCCCTTTTTAAAAATCAGTTAATGATCCCTTTACTTGGATACACACACACACACACACACACACACACACACACACACACCTAAACAAATGAGAAGAACCAAGCAATACTTTCTTAAAGGAAATTAAAGAGAGTGGTTTCAATTAAATAACTCAATATTATATGTTCAAAATGTCAACAGAAAAAGAATGAGTCATTCTTCTGATGGACAGCCATTGGCTAGTTGAGACTTGTTCATCGATAGAGAGATAGCAAATAGTAAACATTTACTGAGTAACTAGGGCTTCCAACTTATTTGTTAACTCATCCCTGTATTATATGTTAATACTTGTTTTATAATATGTGTAATAATGAAAAGTTGTTTTTAAAGTACTATACAATGATGATTTCAGAAAAAAGTATACATTTTATATGGTATATAAGTTGCTTTCCAAGAAGAATTTGATATTGTATTTGAACAATGATAGACCTACTTTAAAAAGATTTGTGAGTTTTAAAGGGTAAGAACTTTTCAAGTGAGATTTTTCCAGTCAAAATACATTTTCCATACTATAAACAGTAGCTAAAAGTAAAAAAAAAAAAAAAAATTCTGAGAGGTATTTTTACATTTTAGCACCTATTTGTCACAACATTCCACCTTGAAATAATATTTCTGACTTCTTACCTTAACTGACCCATTAACAGTCTTCCTCCCCAATTTCATGCTTCAGTGTGATCACTAACAAAACAGTCGACATTTCATAGCTGGAAGGTAATAGCATTTCTGAATGACCTGAAATCCTTTGGAATTGTACCCTACCTGATTTTCAAGGGTGTTTAATCCATTTGTATGCTCCAAATTTTCCATTTGAATTTGCATCAGGTCATGTAATATCAGTTTCTTCTGTGTCACCTGATGTCGCAATAACTTTATATAATGTGACACCGTGTAATGTACAGCTTAAAAAAATCCCTTTTTTTCTTCTGCTGGAGTGGGATCTATCAACTGCTTCATCTCTCCTATACCACTGATCTATTTAATGGGTGTAACTACTAAATAAAAAGAAAACTAGCTAGTTCTGAGAATTTAAGTATAATAATAATATACTCATCTTCCTAATTAGACATACCAGTTTATACTGTGTGCAGTTTTCTCATGTAATATTATAAAGAAGCTAAATATATCAAAACAATAAGAAATGAATTAGTACAGTTTACTTTTAAATTTTTTTTCCTCTCTCACCTTTGGGAATTGTGATCTTTGGAATTTGAGTAAGTAATATCACTATGTGTCATTAAATTTCATTTATACACCCACTTGAGAAGTTAATCCTGAGAATAGTGTTATTCTGAATGGAATTTGGCAAAGGATTGTGAATTGTATTTCTAAAGTCAGACTTCTTTATCTATTTTGATCTGTAAACAAACCAAATCTCATGAACCAAATCTGGCCCAGACTATTTGTTTATAAATAAAAGTTTATTGGAACTCAGTTATACTCATTCTTTTTCAAAGGCAGAGCCCACTAGTTGCCACAGATACTGTATGACCTACAATGCCCAAAATATTTACTATCTGACCCTTTATAGAAAAGGTTTGTTGAACTATTCTAGGTCATTTATGAACAGTGAACTATCCATTGCACAATGTTAAATAATGATTTAACATGCAAGAATTATCTAACTATCTAACTATCATGCAAGAATTCTCTGCAAGGACTTCACAATTTTTAAAACTGAATAAATACAGTGAAATACTAAAAAAAAAAAAAAAGTTTCCTTGTAAGCTCCAGAAAGCAGAATCATCTCTCATAGTTGATGGAATTTTTGTTTCTTATAAAGGTGTGATTTACTATTGTTTTTTAAATGGAAAGCAAAGATTGGAAAGAGCACTCCATCTACTTCTTAAGAAGAGTCGGTAAGACACTGGTTAGAATCTACTCTGAGGAGGGAGCCTTAGTTGCTTCTAGTTCAATTGAAGAGATCTTAAAGTAAAACCTAAAGGAGCAAGTTTTACTTGTAAAACAATCAAAGACTATGTCTAGCACATTTTGTGATTGTCCAGAGATGGCAACTCCAATTCAACAAACTGGTTGCCTACTATAAGTTGGATTTTGGAAGAAAATCTTGAACCAACCTACTGTATAGTGCTATAGGAACATTTGTGCACTATATTTCCTAACCTCAATGAGGAGAAATTTACAGGCTTCTCTTTGTCAAAAGACAGCTTATAAAGGGTTTTATAGACTACGGCATGGTATTGGGTTTATGGATGGATAAGCCCATCAATAAAGAACAGTAGTTTTGTTAAAAGCAGCCTACCAGGAAGATTAGAGATACAATCCTACCAAGGGACAATGGTGAAAAAAGCTCCTGGAAAGGAACTTTACCAATTGTTAAGGAAGAATTAGATGTCAGTTTCCAGGGACTATGCATGATTTGATGTGGAAATGGACTTTTTATTTTTAATTTATGATATCTGGATGTTATTTTTTAAAGTCTCCCTTTACTTCTAAAACCAATACTCACCCAGAAAGTACTGATACCTGCTGGCAATGAGTCTAACTTGTTGAGTAGCTACTCTAAAAGATATTTTGTTTTTACATATTAAGATGGGAGATGTGTTAGTTGACTTTCTGTTGTTGTGACAAAATATTTGAGAAAATCAACTTAAATGAAAAAAGATTTATTTTGGCTCACATTTTCTATCCATGGTCACTTGGCTCCATTGTTTCTGGGACTATGGTGAGGCAGAACACTAAGGTGGGGAGCACATAATAGAGCAAAGATTCATGGTAGACAGGAAATGCGTAAATGCGTGCGTGGGTATGTGCACACATGCACACACAGAAAGGAGAGAGAGAGAGAGAGAGAGAGAGAGAGAGGGAGAGAAAGAGAGAGATACCATTTTCATAACAAAGCCTCTCTCCAAAACCCATTATGTTATGAATCCATCAATGAATTAATCCATCCAAGAAGTCACAGCCCTCATGATCCAATCACTTCTCAAATGTCCTATATCTGAACACTCCTGCTTTACAGACCAGTCAGAACCAAATTATAGCTGGAAGTAAATACCTGAATATCAAATATCAGTAAATACTTGAATATCGCCCCCTGATTGTTACTGACTTGAAATATCTTTGGAGTTCTGCCTCCATGCCTCACTTTTTCTCCAGAGACACTTAAGTTTGGGTCTAATTATAGGAAATATAATGCAATTTTAATAATATATCTTGATTAGCTGATATATAGGTTGTTTTAAATGAAATAAGAAATGAGTTGTTCATATACTTGCAGAAATTTTTACTGTGTACTTAGAGTTATCTATGTATCTGGCAATTTTTCATTGTGGGATTAATAAGGCCTGGGGGTAAATTCAGTCATTAAAGTTGAATTTGCATCTGAGACCTTTAAGGACACTACATTTTCAATCTAGTGCTGAAGATAACAAGAGACAGAGCTTGTGCATTAAATTCTCTTTGTGTTCTGACATTGCTATTCTATTACTATATAACGTGGGACTATACACATAGCAAAAGTCCTGTGGATTTCAATACAGTACAGAGACCAGTCTCTGTGTAGTTTCATCAAATTTAAATAACAAACTTAAAAAGTATCCTTTGAGCATCCTACTAGATGGACACAAGGCGCTATATTAAAAGAAGAATCACAGTGAAGAATTCAGTCAGGTGTGTATTCTTTAAGTACACTTTACATATATAACATGAAGCTGAAGAAACTCTCATAAAACTCAGTTTTTTTCTACAAGAAGCATCTGGAACTTTCAATTCTCTAAATGTAGTTTTCAGGAATAGTAGCTCCCAGGGGCAACATAATCTGTCCTTTTGCCTTAAATACATAAGATAATTTGACCTCTATAATCTGAGATCCTTGATAACTGCACTAGTGTGTTTGCATGGATTTCTCAGAAACAAAATTTCTCCCTTGTCAAAAGTGTTCTATCTTGAAAATGTATCCCTGTTCTTCACTTTTTTTTATTCCTGCATTTATCATTTTAATATTTTTGAATAAAACAGCAAAAGGGCAGAATAAAATATTATTGCATCACCAACTACAACATTGGCCAAACTACCCTGGATACTCTAGCAAATTTTGGGGAGTCAGATACAGGAATATAACAACTCTGAAGGAACAAGGGTAGCATTAGTGCTTTCTGTCTGGGGAGTACACTAAAGACCTTCAGAAGCATTCCCTCATGGCAGAGGACCAAAATATAGTTTCTACAGAACAGAGCTGGGAATACTTTTGTACTATGTGGGCATATACATATTGTCTGCAGTGCTCAAGAAAATTCCATTTATCCAAGTTTTACATTTAGTGTGGGTAAAAAAAAAGCATGAATGGAGCTCATCCAAAGGTGCTGAAGTTGCAATGGCCATATTGAGAGTTAACCTGCACTCCACTCCTGAGGCACTACCAGGATTAGGCACAAGTTGCCATAAATGTCATTTTTATTGGCAATTAAGTTGGGTAATATTATATTCCTAAGCAGCATCAAAGAAGACAATTACTTTTTAAAATAAGAATATAATTTTAATAAAAATTATTTTGAAAATTTTAACAGAATTGAAATGAGCTTTTAAAAATCACATTTTCAGTGTTTCGACTGTTTTCACAATAAGGCATTTATTAATTAGGTAATGAATTAAACAGTTTTTTTTCCTTTATTTATTTCTGCAGTGCTAGGCATTGAACCCAGGGCCTTGTGCATGCTACATAAGTACTCTACCACTGAGTTGCACCCTTAGCTAAATTTAAACAATATTTTAAACTGAAAAGTACTTTACAGCTGCAAAATGCTTTTAATCACCTTAAAATAATTCTAGATACTCCATGATGATACAACTTGATCTACTGTAGACTTGCTGGTAACATTTAATGCATTTAATGACCCGATCTATGATCTAAATGGTGCAGTTATTGTAGTATCATGTTGAAGTCTTAAAATAAGTTGCAGGGGAAAAGGATTTATACTGTATCTGTCATAGTCCTGGCAGGGGCCCAGTGGTACTACCCTATAAGGTAATTGAGAAAAGTTTAGGGAAGTGATTTTGTACCAAGGAGTGAACAACCTTATATGAAACCAGCAATAGAAAGTAATGTATTCTCAGGATACTAGTGGAGAGTTGTTGCCAACTGAGGCCTAAAGGGCAAAGGGAGGAAACAGATAATAATCCTCCGGAGAGAGTCAGAGAGCTCTGAGAAAGGAATGCATTTACTGCCGATTCAAGGCTTGACAGAGAGGGTGTTCTGGGAATAAAACCATAACTTCCTTTAACTTTCTTCTTCCAATAGGTGATGTGAAACATCAACTATTACAACCCCATGCTATAATAGAGGAACATACACAGAAAGGAGGAGGAGAAACTAAACTGAAACTTCCAAGTGGAAATACAGCATGAGTCAATTGTTTAAGGAAGAATAGGAATTAGACAAGTGGACAATGGGAGAGTGGGAGAAATGACCTTACAGGTAAAGTGAGTGGGATGTGCAAAAATATTGGAGCTCAAGAAAATCTGGTTCTGGAAACTCAAACTTTAAAGGTTTAGTTGGAATGAAGCAAAAACCTGGGACTAACACATCAGGTCTGGATCATCAAGGTGCTTTATTTGATATTCCAGCAGTTATGATTTAATCCTGAAATGGATGAGGAGCCAAGGTAAAATTGTAAGCAAGGGAAAGACCTGGAGATATTTACATTCATGAGACATGTGGCAGTTGTGGGCAAGATACATGGGAAGAGTGAGAAAGTAAAAATCAATTAATAGAGTACTACATAATCCACAAGGTATGTGTTACAACTTTGCATTAAATATATTCTTCCATATAAAGAGATTTATTATAAGGAATTGACTCACATGATTATGGAGGCTGACAAGTCCCAAGATCTGTAGTCTACAAACTAGAAACCCAGGACATCTGATGATTTACTTCAAGTTCACATCTGAAGTTTTGAGATTCAGAAGAATCAATGGTGTAAGTTCCAATCTGGAGGCAAGTAATTTCAAGATTCAGAGTAAAGCTGACATGATGGCATATGCCTGTAATCCCAGCTATTCAGGAGGTTGAGGTAAGAGGACTGCAAGTTCAAGGCCAACCTGGACAACTTAGATCCTGTCTTGAAATAAAATTAAAAAGGACTGGGAGTGTAGCTCAGTGAAACAGCACTTGCCTTGCATGTTGCAAGGCCCTGGGTCAATGCCAGTACCAAAAAAGTAAAGCAGGGCAAGTGGATGTTTCAATTCAAATCTGAACAGGAAAAAATATTATCCTAGCTTAAGGGCAGTCAAGCAGGAAAATTCTCTCTTACTAGAAGGAGTGCTAGTCATTTTGTTCTTTTCTGTCTTCCAGCTGGTTGGATGGGCACTTTAGGGACGTTGTCCACTTTCATCAGTCTACCAATTCAAATATTAATATTATCTAAAAATGTTTTCATAGACACAGACAGAATAACGTTTGACCAAATGTCTTGGAACCTCATAGTCCAATAAGATTGATGCATAAAATTAAGCACTACAGTTTTGAAATCAGAAATACACAATATAAAATGGTGATCAAATGGTTCTCAGAGATGTTGGTTAAACCAAATGCCCAAACACCTATTTTGCAGACCTAGGTAGGTTATGTCACTGACCTCTGTGAGACACACTGGAGAAGAATCAAATATAGGGAATTTAAGGTTTTGGAAAGTTTGAGGCAGTGCCTGTGAGGCAACCAGCACCCTAGAGAGGTGTTTACAGTAAAATAAAGATGGACTGTACATGGTTATAATAAACCTTCTGATAAACAAATTTCATATAGACATTGTTATTATACCCAAATTATAACACTCAATAAAGACTTATTCCACAAGGTCAAATAGAATATCAGCACTAAGATAAACTAGTTTTCCCTTAAAAAAAAGGTAAAAATAAAAGCCTAGTGATAATGTATGTGTGTGTTTCTTACATGAGGTACTAAAGAAGCTTAGTTTAGTATTTCTAATTGATTTTTACCTAGGTGTTACAATTTTTCAGTTTTCTGTTATCTTTTCACACATGTATTTGAAAACATTAGTAATATCATTATTTTGAATACAATCAAGTTGGGTAAAGAGTAGTTCAAGAAAATATTTTTTAAAAAAACCCTTCAATTACCTTTGAATACAAACTGCTTGTGCTTTTATAGATAACATTTCCAATTTCCACAGCTGGACCTTGCTACATTTGTAATTAATTTAATTTTACATAATTGCATTTTTTTGTAGGGGGTACCAGGAATTGAACTGAGCCACATCCCCAGCCCTATTTTGTATTTTATTGAGAGACAAGATCTCACTGAATTGCTTAGCACCTTGCTTTGGATGAAGCTGGTTTTGAATTTGCAATCCTCCTGCCTCAGCCTCCTGAGCCACTGGGATTACAGGTGTGCAAAACTGCACCTGGCTACCTAATTGTATTTTATTAATCACAATCTTTACTTGTCTTCTTGTGTAAAGCTATCTCCATTTGAGTATATATGTTAACATAACAAAAAAATGAGTGAGTTCAATATCATATGCAAAATTCTAGGAAAACAAGTCAATATCAGTTGCTTATCCAATGCTTAATTATGAAAGATTAAAAGGAGTATGAAGATGCCTCCTTCTTCTACTTTCCTCATGTTCACCCCTTCTCTGGAGCCTGGCTTGGTTCCTGTAGAAGTTAGCAAGCAGTCTTGTCTCCAGATACCTCTAGAACATGCTCTATTCCAAAAATGTGTCATCTCTACTAATTGTTTGATTTGTTTGTTTTAATTTGAATGTGGAAACCAGTTGGTAATTTCCTTGAGGTCAGGAGCTTGATCCCAAAAGTTGAGCTTATAGACTCTGGCACTCATACCTGTTATATTTTTTGCTCTACATATAGATAGATTATTTATCCAGAATCTTACATAAGAAGACTGAAAGAAAAAAGATAATATTTTAAAAGATTTCCATAGAAAAATAATAAACTCTATCCACACTTTTTTTTCTTTATGAAAATATTTGAGTGAGTCTATGTATAACGAATAAACATGTTTTTATGGATTTCCTTTATTCTTTTTATGTTTCTATGTTGATGTATTTTCTTTTTTTTTTTTAGTCCTTTTTAGTTATACATAACTTTAGGATTCATTTTGACATGATTATAAAATCATGGAATATAATTTTCTTTAATTCAGTCCCTAGTACTTCTCCCTTCTCTCACTTCCTCCCTCCAGGTCTCCCTCTCTCTTTTCTACTGAGTTGATATATTTTCATAGATCTTATAAACTAAAAGCATGTACATCCTTCTCAATTTATTACAAAGTGAAAGTGTATATATTGTTTCACTTTCAGTTTTCTTCAAAAGTTAAAAAAAAAAAAAAAAAAGAAAGAAAAAAGCCCAAAGGAGTTAAGGTTAGGAATTAAGGTGGTCCCCAGGTCCAGTATATACAGGTAAATGTTCCTGGTATACAAACTTCTTCAGCTATACCAGGACTGATACTTGGATTTCACATGAGTATTCAATGAATAACCAAAATCTGTCTGTGGTGTCCCCCATAGTTCCATTGAAATTTAAGAAAGCAAATATATTACCATTTTGTTGATACTTTGAAGTACAATTCAAATTCTTAAATGACAAGGTACTTATGGTTTATTCTTCTACAGTATTCTAGGATCTTTTTCCAAGTTGAAATTTGAGGATAAGGAAGACCCTTTTTCACACCAAAACTATTTTGTTGTTGTTTATGGAAACATTTTCAAATAGCATACATGATATATAGTAAAGTTTTAAGTATGAATATTTAGGTAGTAGTATATAACCTACACCAGTCTCACTAATCTTCACTCATATTAATCATTGATTAATCCAAACCTTGCTATCTTGTCAAAGTTCAGTAAAAAATAAATAAATAAAGCTCACCTTCTCTGGAAAGACCTAATATTTGTCTTTCCAATTTTTCCCACCCACAAGAATGATAGGGGAAAAAAAAGAAAAGATCAAATCACAGTGTGCTGCCACTGGTATGTATAAAAAAGTCCTTGACAGTCATTTTCCCATCAGCGGTTTCCCTGCTGGCCAGCTTCTGAGTTTCTCCCACTCCCCTTTCCCTCAGGTAGCTGGCTGCTAGATGTTTACTGATTAATTTGCATCATATGTTCTCCTAGTAACCACCACTAGGATGGGATTAGATACTTTTGTAAAAGACTGTTTTCTGTAAAAGAAGCTTAGATTTTCTAAAATGTCACAAAACAGAAACTTACAGTCTTTAAGCAAAACTATAATGTGATTCCTTTACACTCTAAAAAGAAAGTTTAGTCAATATCTTTTAATTGTTGTTTTTACTTGGGGAAAATCAGTCATTTTTTTATTTCAAAATTTTGGATACACCCCCATTAAAAATGCAATTAATCTAAGAATATAGGAATATACCTTATGTACTTTAAATAAATTCACAAAGAATTCATGCCATTTTTGTCAGTGCAAGACAGAAAACAAATAGATCTGCTTTCTAAAGGCCAGTTCAATTGTATACAGACTGTGGTAAATAATCTTATAAAACGTGATTAATTTTCATTTTTTGCACAAAAATAATATGAAACCCAAGTTTCAATAATGATTTATTTTAACTGAAAAGTTTACAAGCATTTTTTTCTCAGCTTCTCAAAAAGCATTAATACATCACCAAATATGTGTGTACCTCCATAATAATTTATAATATCAAAATAATATTTGATGGTAAGAGCAGGCATAAGAGAAAATATAACTTGCATAACAAGTCATCTCTAATAACATTAAATAAGCTGACCAACAGAACATGATGATTATCTTAGCAGGTCTCTGAAATGAGAAGAGGAAATATATTTTATTATGCCCCATTAGGATTTTAATCTTGCAGAGAGCAATACCATAGCAGAAAGTAAGATATTTTAGTAAGATCAATAACAGTTATTAGGTTTTAAAGTTATTAAGTTTAAAAGTGATAATCTTGAGGCAGGGAAACATTTTACAATTTCAAAAAAATCTAAGATTCAAAAATAAAAACCTATAGTTTAATCACGTGGTGGAGATAATAGAATATTTTTCCCAGAGGAAAGAATAAAGCAGAAAATCCTTTATACAAAAATGCATTACCAATTCAGCTGTGATGGCTATCACACCTAGAATATTAGAAGAGTGCCATTTCCACACCTTTCCTCTTCCACTAACAGTTGATTGTTTTCTATGTGAACATTTCTTGAATCTCACAAGTGCTTTTAAATGTAAACACTAACAACTCATTTCAAGAGTCAAGACTTTTTAGATTGGCAGCATATTGGAAATCTAATTCAAATTTTAGATATTACATCTATAGATACTATTATCTTTGAGCATATTTACAAAAGATTGCACAAAAAATTATTTTCTAGGTATTATAGATATGGAAACATATTTACTGAGGTCCTGCTCTATACCATGTATATATACTTCCAGTCATTTCATTTTTTAAAATTTTACTAATACTACTACTACTATTTTGGTACTGGAGATTGAACCCAGGGATGCTTTACCACTGAGCTACATCTCCAGCCCTTTTTTATGTTTTTTGTTTGTTTGTTTGTTTGTTTGTTTGTTTTTTTAATTTTGAAAGAGCATTTCGCACAATTGTGGAGGCTGCCCTCAAACTTATGATCCTCTTGGCTAAGTCTCAGGAATCAATGGGATTATAGACATAAGCCATTCTGCCTGACTTCTACCAGTCTTTTAAGAATATATCATATAATTCTTTAATTCTTTCCAAGACAGTGATGATATATATTATCTCCAAATTATAGATATAATATCTGAGATTCAGAAATGCCAAAGGTAACAGAACAAGGCAAATCCCAAGTTAAAATGCATGACTGTGGGAACACAGACTTTATATGCATTCACTATATCAGGTTCCCTTCCATAATTATGAAGGCAAAATCATTCTCGACCCTCCTAGCACTCAGCACTTCAGAGCTGCACAAATTTCACAAAGTCCTGGCCCAGATTTGGCCTAGACCTTTCAATTTCTACTTTTTTCTCCCTGATGGCATATCAAAACTCCCACCATTTCAGAGAGCAGTGACAAAAAGATTAAGCTAATCCACATAGAAATATGAGATTAGATAACCAGCTTTGAATGTTTAATTCAGGTAAAGAATAAAATAGAATTTGAGTAGAGATATCGAGTTTGTGCTCGTGTGTGTGTGTGTGTGTGTGCGCGCGCGCACTTTAAAGAGAAAGTTTATTTCTTGCAAATTTTCTCCCTCTCTCTCATGCCTATCTCTTCCATATTTGCATAACACTTTGTAAGAAATGTTCTTTACTAACGAGATTTGAAGGATAGATGTCCCTGATCCATCCAGTGACCTAAAAAAGGGTTCCAGATCAATCCTTTGTGTTAAGCCATTGACCCTTGTTAAGACCATGGATGTATTTATTTATAATGAATGAGAAAACATAGAACGAGAATAACCTGTTGTTATACCACTGGATTTTTATCTTCCTTAAACAGCATCAAGCAAGATTTTAGACAGCAAGATTTTAGAAATATTATATGTGTTCAATGATGTCACCCACATTTTGAAGAGCACATCATTAAGAAATATGAGCTAAAGTTCTACTTTCAAAACATTGGCAGAAAGAAAATAGCTGAAATTGTTATAAGAAGATGTGATACTGAAGGATAAAATGATTTTCATATATACTCTTTGTATCAAAAATAAAAGGCAAAATTGAGAGCTAATGCTTTACAGAGCTCAGTATGATGCTCTTTCTAAAGATGGAAGAGGGAAATGACACCTAGAGGGAATAGTAAAAAGAGTGAAACATAATAAATACTAAAATAAATTCTGAGAAGTGTGCTGCAATATCAATAACTTGAAAACACACAAGAATCTGAGAGACAAAAGAAGCAGCAACTATTGCCTCAGATCTTCATGAACATGCAAAAGAGTAGGAAAAAAAAAACAAAAAAAAAAACTTCTGTGCTGTGGCCTCTGAGTGGTAGGGGATCAGTGACTAGGAAAAGTAAATATCTTTAAAACAAAAGGTCTTGCCACTGTCCCCAACACATTAGCACAATTGTGTATCAGTTTTACCAAAAAGTCCGCAGAATGTTAAACTAATTCTATTTTGTAGAACATTAAACATGTTTTTACATTAAAATATTTTTTCCTTATACAATACTCAAATTATACTCACAGAAGCTATTACCTAAGGATAAGTGGCTGAGAAAGGAGCCCCACCTGGGTAGAGCCAAAGAAAGCATTCTCACTGAAACATTCTCACGGACGCAAGCAACTCCACAGCTGTCCATTCCAACTAAGGCGCCTTTCTACTCCAACTCCTCCCTCATCCTCAGCTCTCTATCACAGCTCCAGCTATCATCCTTGTTACATTCAGCTCCCCAAATTAGTGACTCTTGACTTCTAATTTCATATATCAACCATTTATTCTACTTTTACTTATATACTTTGCGTAAACTCCTAAGTGCCATCACACTGAGGGCCTAGAGATGGCTCTATTTTTAAATACTAAATTCTAAACCCCATTCTCTGATTACAGTTCTGCATCCTCTGTATCTTCCTCTGGATTCTCTTAGGTATACCCAAACTTGCATCTCATTATGGTTTTGGCTTCCACACCACCCTTTTTTCCTAGTACATTAGTTCACTCTTGGATTCACTACATTTTATAACCAGTTCAACCACTCTCAACCCTCTAGCCTAGATCCTAAAGTCAAATAAGTCAGCTCAACACTTTTGTTATTTCTATTCCAGGGTTGCTTATGAGATATATTACTTTGACAAACATATTCACTAGGGGCTGGGACTGTTTCTCAGCAGAAGAGTGTATGCTTAGCCAAGACCCTGGGTTCAACCTCCAGCAATATCCCACAAAAGAAAAACACACTAGATAACTTCTGCCCAGTCCACGTGGTAGCTTTGACCTTCCTTTATCAATCAGTGCTTAGCTATTAACTGTCAATGGTCTTCTTTCCTCAAAGTGACCATCCTCAAATATTTTACCTAGAGGCAAACCAGTAAATGCCCAATTAACATTTGAACCTTTGAACAGCAAACAAAAATCCCTGATTTATAGTATTTTCTGATTTTCAGGCTACACATGCCTCTGTTATGGCTAATTCTAAGCCACCAACCTAATATTACAACACGGAATGGGAAAGCAGTACACAGTAAGTAACACACCTTTATGTGGCATTTCCAACAGTTACAATTTTGTGTTTATTCTCAGACACAATACACATAATCTCAAGGGCACGATTAATAGAAAAATATAGAAAATCATTGGGAAGTATGACTTAAATATTTATTACTTTCTCCTTAATTTAATTGTGAATTTATGTAATATATATTTCAGCTGAGACCATATTTAACAAGTAGCCTGCCCAAATCTTGAAAACTGAGCAATCAGCTCTTACAAGACTATGCACATACCTTCTGTACATCATAGTCTTTGCCCCACCATAAACTTTCATTTCTTTTAGTCAATGATCCTTACTGAAACACTCTCAAGAGCTTACATTAATGAAATTTAAAACATTCTTTGATCCCTGACCCCATGTCTCTTTCTAGCTACATAATTTTTTTAAATTGTATACAATTTTTATCAGAATTTCCATAGAAAGAAAAGTCCTTATTAGTAGTTTCTAAACCCTTTCCCTCACTCCTGTTTTTTCCTGAAATTTGATGACTTTGCTTTGGGCAAAAGACATAAATTACATTTAAAATACCAAACTACAAGATTCATTTTTCCAGTTCTCAGGTTGGTTTTTTTTTTAAGTTTTTTCCACATTTGAACATACTGCATCTTCCATTTAAATTTTCCCTCTTTCTAAAATATCATCTGAACCCATGTGAGAATAGGCAGAACATCTTCCATGAGCATTCATGCAAGGACCAGCTGTTCAAACTGGTCTCCCTAAGTTAGAAGGATACTGACCAGATAAACTAACCACTTGGTGCACCTGAATCTGTGAGAGTCATAACCTTTCCAGAGGTAGTGAGAAGCTCTTCGTGCTTCCTTGAGACAGAACAGATAACTTGGAAAAGCAACAACTTCCTATGCCTATCATCATTGATAGGATTGCTGCTGAGTTGTATCCTGGAGTTGAATCTGAGACCTGATATTTAGACAGAAGAAAACAACATATCTAAAAGGACCCAGTAAAAGGGGTCATTTGTCAGAACATTCAAACTGGTGATTTCTATTGAAATAGGACTGAGGATTAGGTCAAAACATAGCTAGAGTAAAAATTAAGATCACTTAAGTAGATCCAAACTATACATACATACACACAAACTCACATTCACTGACACTTGAAAATGAATGTTTCCAATATATTGATGATCTGACATTAGCTCATTATTTCATTTGTTTCTGTAAATACAAACCAATAGATGTCTCAAAAGGAACAAAGAGGCGGGGTGTATCCTGAACCCTAATAGGAAAACTGTGAGCAATGCTGGACATAGACAAAATGTGTTGGTTAAGTTCTTGCATCAGAGAATATCAGAGATTTCAAGTAGGAAAGGACCACATAGCGGAGGCTTATGTGAATGGCAAATGTCAGAAAGATCACATTAAATGCCACCAAAAATTGGAGAGTAGGAAGGCAATGTCAATGTAGAAAGCAATCTAGCAGTCTGTAAAAAATTAAACATCTGAATACCCTATTATTAACCAATGTTTTTGAGTAGATCAGAGCCATAGGACACTGCTGTCCAGTGTGTGTGTTGTACAGCTTGAGGAAGGAGGGGAGAATCTTTCACATAGGGCAATGTGAGCATATACTACATATGAAATGGCTTGAGTTTTTCACATGTACAAAGTACAAAAATGTTGTTATAACTAATAAAAAGATAAAATGAATATGTGGAAAAACATTTTGGTATCACTACATAAAATTAATTAAAATGCATGTTATAAATAGTTTAAACAAAAAGGTGAAATAATAGAGATTTTTTTATTTCTAATCAATGTTTTCAATGACAGTCACCTATTATGTTTGAAATCCATAAAAAATGTATGGAGGCAAAAACAACCAGATATATCATACATAGAATCATTGTTTTCTTATATTGTTTCTTAAATAATTTTGTTTTGACTTGTCAGTGAGAATTTTTCCCTGACCTCTCATAATTCAATATCCTGAATCCAGAAAAATGGCTGTTTCCATCTGTTCACTTAGAGTGATCAATACTTTGTTAAGTTCATGCATAATAATGTATATGTATCTCTCAGAACGTGCCTTGCCAATTTTTGGAATATAATTTTGTCCAAGATCAAGGCCTTGACAGAAGGGTAGTACATTTCCATTTTATTTTACAGGGGATCTGGGAATGCTGACTATCCACTTTCTACTTTTTCCCCATATTATTGCTTTATAAAGGGAAGCATTCTGCCACAGTGAAATAGACATGTGTTTCAGAAAATTCTCCCTTTAGGCCCAAACATGGGCTAACTTCAATAAATGCAAGTGGCATAGTTTACAGAATTGGTTTCTCACTAAGTACTTAGTTGAATCAGCTTTTTAGATGCCTTTAGATTTTTAAGAGAAGCAAAAGAAAAAACATTCTTCCAGCATTGAGAAAACACTTTACCACAGATAATTGTCTCATTTAATTTGCATTCCAATGCATACCAAACCAAAAAATAACAGTACTCAGGAGGCCAACCCTATGGAAGACTTGAAACCAAGTAATAAAGTAATAGAAAAGATGTAGAGAGGAAGCAGGGTGGGGAAGAAAGACTCAGTGAAGTCAATGCTAGGTTGCAAATTATCTAGTTCAATTTATCAACTTTTCTTCCTGCTTTACTACCAGCTCCTCTTCTTTCAGGGAAAAAAAAAAAGGAAAGAAGAAAAATTCCAGACAGGCTAAGAAATCAGCCGACAAACCTCATTATTGATGGCGTCAGGTGGTAGATCAATGCTGGAGGAAAATCAATGGTAAAAATATTTTTCAGTTGTGCATACAGATGAAGAGCCTCAGCAGCATTTCTTGATGGAAACCACAAAAATCTGCAGCCACCCCTGAGAGTCACTGTTTCATAGAAGGCAAGAACTTACTTGGTGCTTTAGGGATACTAATTTGCCCCTGTATGTTTTCCCATTTTGTAGAATCTGTAACTATTTGCTACAAAAAGTCAAGGCAAGGCAAGGTGAAAAAGAGAGAGAGAGAGAGAGAGAGAGAGAGAGAGAAAGAGACAAAGAAGGGAATAAAGAGTGGAGGAAAGCAGACAGACTTGGAGAAAATAAGATGCAATTTGAAAATAGGATGCAATATATTATATAATGATTTGTTTTATGGTTATTTACCACATATATGTGTTCATTCAATAAATTTAAAGGCTGAAATGTTTAAGAGTTAGAAAGCACTACTAAACTGAAAAAGTATGTCAATTTCTCATTTGAAGACAGCATATGAAAACAATTTTCATTCCACAGAATGATAAAATTCTAGAATACTATGCCAAAGGATGCTTTATTTAAAAGAGGAAGAATAAAGTTGGGGCAATTTTGAAGTATCACCTTGATTTACAGTCTCTGTCCCCAAACTAGTGTATATTGTCTAGTAATTTTCTTTCTATGTTATTGAATGATTAAATCAGACTACTACTCCAAAGATTATGCATATTCTGAAGAAGTGCCCAGAAAAAAATTATTCCTCGGTGAAGTAAGGAGTTTGTTGAAACAGTATCACCAGAATTAGGTTTGATTTGATGGGAGACTGACAAATTTAGTTCTGATGGTCAAAGAGACCATTGGTTAAAAAGATGACATGTGAAGCAAACCAGAAGTAAGAAGGAACATCTTGTGTATATATTGTCTGCAAGTGCAAAAGCCCTGAGATAGAAGTATGCGCAAGAGCCAAGAAAGCAATGTGAAAGGGCCTGAAAACCCAAAGGCTGATATCCATACTTTCTCTAATATCTGATACTCAAAGGCACCCATTGGGAAATCCCCAAGGCTCCTCAAACTATTTCTAGAACACATCATCCTGTTGCCTGTTCTTTCACTATTACCCCGATCCAGGCCATTATACTTTTTTGCCAGGTTATCTCAGCCATGTCCAAACTCTCCTCCCTAGTTCTAGGTCTTCATCAGCCTTACACCCTGGTTTATTCCCCTCATGTTTTTAAAGTAGGAATATATCATGTTGTTTTCTGTTCTAAAATAAAATTCTAAAAATGGCCCACAAGGTCCTTCATGATCTTTATTGCCACCTAATTCCTCTTTCTGCTTTATTTTTTACTTCTTTCTCCCTTGTTTACTCTGTTTCTATTCTGGTCTTCTCATTGCTCTTTGACTATGACAGGCACCTTTTGCCTTTGTTGTTCTCATTGGATATCTACACAATATTCCTTCCTCCTGCAAGTTTGTTTCACATATCATCTTCTAACCTCTCAGGCTATCAAAACTTAAATTTCAGCTTTCCCTTCAACATTCTCAACCTCTATTTCCTAATTCATATTTTCCTATTAACATTTCCTATCATCTATAATTGCATGTGTTTTTTTGTTGTTGTTTGCTTTGTTCCTTATTGTCTGTTTTTTCAAGGAAGTTTGTCTTTTGCTTACTACCTCATTCCCAGAACCTAGAATAGAACTGGTACTTGGCAATTTTAATAAATAATTAATAAATACTTGTTAAGTGGATGAATAAGTTAATCAATGACTGATCAGTAGAAAGATCCAATACTCTCATTAACTCTCTGTTTTCTTCAGTAAAAGCATAATCTCTCTATGCAAAGCATTAAAAATCCTTCATAATATGTTCTTAGCACATTGCCAGACTCACTGCTTATAGTTCCCCATCTATTGTCTGGTATCCAATGAGGAACTCCTACTCCATTATTTCATTAAGATACCGACTACTTTCATCCCTCAACCTCTTGCTTAGCCTGTATTTCTCAGGAATGTCTCTTTTTATCTTCCACTCATTCTTTCCCCAGTGACCCTGAATATTTCTAGAGTAAAAATGACAATATTTTTCCTCTGTGAAGTCATTTGTGACTTTTCTGAACATTATTAATTAATCACCCTCAATGCTCCCAAATTTTGCTTTTCTTTTTTTTTCTTTCTCTCTCCCTTTCTTTCTTTCCTTCCTTCCTTCCTTCTTTCTTTCTTTCTTTCTTTCTTTCTTTCTCTCTCTCTCTCTCTCTCTCTCTCTCTCTCTCTCTCTCTCTCTGTACTAGGGATTGAACCCAGGGGTACTTTACCTCTGAGCTTTACCCACTTCTATTTTATTTTGAGACAGGAATTTGCTAAGTTACTAAGGACTTCACTAGATTGCTGAAGCTCACCTCAAACTCATAATCCTCCTGCCTCAGTGTCCCGAGTTGCAGTGTGCACCAATATAGCAGTTCTATATTTATCCTTTTAAATAATAAAATAACATCAGAGTTATTTATACCACTTGCATAGTATACAGTGTTTCATGAGTAATAAATATTTATTGACAAAACCAATATCTAAGAATTTCATCTTTCTGGGACCAAGACTTTAGGCCAATCTATTTTCACCACTGATGTCTTAAACAACCAAACTATAATTATATTATTGCCATTGTAAATGCTGATTGTCATATATTCAGTGGTCATTTCATGGCATAAAGTTTTCAAACTCTTGACAAATGTGACTTCATGTCATCATCACAATCTTTCTAAGTACTTGTTTTAGTCAGCTACTTTGCTGTTGTGACTAAATGATCTGAACAGAACAATTATAGAGGTGGAAGTGTTTATTTGAGTGGTCATGGTTTCCGAGGTCTGAGTCCATTAAAGGTGGAACCCATTCCTCAGGGCTCTAGGTGAGGCAGAAAATCGTGGTGGGAGAGCATGGCAGAGGGAAGCAGCTCACATCATCAGGAAGCAGAGAGACTCCACTCCTCTACTTGCCAGATACAAAAATACATATATCCCAAACCACACCCAAATTCCCACCTCCTCTAGCCACACCCTACCTGTCTCCAATTACCACTGAGTTAATCCCTTCAGGGGATTAATTAATTGATTAGGTTAAGACTCTCAAAACCCAATCATTTCTCCTCTGAACCTTCTTACATTGTCTCACACGTGAACTTTTGGGGGACACCTTTACATCCAAACCATAACAGTACTCATTATCTCTGATGTTAGAGGTGAGGAAAGTGAGTCATATAAAATTACTAAAGGCATTCTTCCTGAAAATAAGCTGTTGACCACGTTTTCATCATCTCCATGCCGAATGATTTATCCAGAAATTATGTGCTAGTTAAGATAGTATCCAAATATCTTTCACTTTCTGTTTATCATTAATAATAATTAATGGAACATACCTTCATCTGGTACATACATTTCTTTGGATTAAAGGATATTAGACTAAAAAATGATTTATTAAATTATTTGAATGATTAAAAATCAATGTTTGAGAATACGTACAGAATTAGTCAATAAAATATTACTCAACAAATTATAAAACAATGTAGAAATTTCTATCCCACACATGGAAAATTTTAAACAAAAGAAATTTCTCTCTCTTACACAAAGAGAAAGAGCTCTAAAGAATGGGTGAGAATTTTAGCAGCATACCCATCCAATACTATAACTATACCTAACACTTGCCTTCACCACCTTCAGTCAAATAATAAAATTTTTGTAAAAATTTTTGTAAAAATCTGAAATTTTTGTAAAAATCTGAAAGGAAAATAGCATGTGAAACAGGATGGCAGCTTTGAAGATGGACTTCTCTCTTAAGAGAATTGTGAGGTAAAAGGGAAACATTACTTATATTTAATTGTTCAAAAACACTCCCAGATCTTAATCCCACTTTGAAGGGACACAAAGTTAGATTTTAAGGAGCTTAGGTGTCATTACTTCATACTAGCAAGGAAAAACTTGAATAATCTAAAAAATCTACAACTCTTCTTGTTGCCATCAATGAAGTGAAAGTATAGGTAATTTGCCTCCAAAATTTGAGAGACAGGTGAATCCAGAGAATCACAACATACCAGAAGAGAAACCTACAAGCAGAAGCCTTCCCAGGAACCAGTGCCAGGACAGGAAACCTTCACCTAGAATTCAATTATTTGAGGCTTAATGTGGATAAGAAAGTTCAATCTTCCAAGGGATCCAGTCACAGGGAAGTCTGTCCCACTTCTGTAAGATTTACTTCCAAGTGCTAGACCAGGTTTTCACAGTTGACATTAGAGAAAAATATTCCCTAATTTTTCTGGTAGGGGGAGGAAAAAGGTAACCATTTTGAAATACACCAGAGAACTCTGTTCTTTCTTCCTTTCTTTCTCTCTTTCTTTCTTCCTTTTTTTCTTTTTAACAGACTGCATTTTGATTCATTGTACACAAATGGGGTACAACTTTTCATTTCTATGGTTGTACACAAAGTAGATTCACACCATTCATTAAGAAGTCCTTCTCTCAAGAGAAGCTATTTTACCAGATCCTAAACAATTGGTTGTATTCTATCTATCTATCTATCTATCTATCTATCTATCTATCTATCTACCTACCTACCTACCTAACAATCTACCTATTTTGGAGCTTAAACAACTGTGGGAAGGGGAATAGCTAAATCAGCTCATTCTAGTCATCGTTTCCCTCTGAAAGGAAAAGAGGCTGAGATGCAGCTGTGAAGTTCACAGACCAGAGGGTCAGGCTCATTAAATGACTGAGACCTAATCATAGAACTATAAAACACTTTCCCTCTCCATACACCTTAACATCATATGTCTAAAGGTTTAGTCAATAAAGTTCGTTTTACCCAGTATGCCATCTCTGATTTTCCAGAAAAATAATTCCAAGGAATATTGAAAGACAATAAACATAATTTGAATAGACATATCAAGCATCAGAACTAGTCTCAACTATAACAAAGATGTTGAAAATATCAGACTAGAAATTTAAAACAATTATGATTTACATATAAAGGTGATCATGGATAAAAAAGACAGCTTACAAGAACAAATGGGTAATGTAATTAGAGGAATAAAAATTCTACAATAGTATTAAAAATTAATGCTAGAGACTTTGAAAAATCATTGTAATTGAAATGAGTTCATTCAATGAGCCTACTAACAGACTGGACCTGACTGAAGAAAGAATCTCTGATATTGAGGACATCTTAAGAGAAACTTCCAAAATTGCAAAGCCAAGAGAAAAATAAGACTGTATTAAAATAATATCTAAGAACCATGGGACAATTTAAAAAGCATAAATATGCATAATATGAATATGAGGAGAAGAAAGGGAAAGACTAGGAGCAATGTTAGAGGCAATAATGAGAATTTTCTCAAAATGAATGTCAGACACCAAACCACAGATCCAAGAAATGAAAGAACACAAAGCAGGGCAAGTATCAAAAACCAACCTGTACCTAGGTATATCATAGGCAAACATGTAGAAAACCAAATGAAGAAAAATCAGGAAGGAAGTGACATGATAAGTGGGGGAAACATCTTATTTATAGAAAAGTAAAGATAAGAATTATATCCAACATGTTCTCAGAGACTGCAATTAAGAAGAGAAAGGATTAAGGTATTTAAAATGTTGAAAGAAAAAGATCAATATAGAATTCTGTGTTCTTTGAAATTACCCTTAAAAAGTCAAGAAGAAGAAAGACTTGCCAAGACATGTATTGGATGAAAGAAATTCAACCAATAATTTTTGTCCAAGAAAAGCACTGGGTCCAGATAGATTCACTGGCAAATTTTACCAAACCTTTCAAGAACAAATTATACAATTCTCTATAATCTATTCCAGAAGATATAAGCAGAAGGAACCTTTCCTAACTAATTCTATGAGATCAACATCACCCTAAAACTGGAAACAAAGATATTAAAAGAAAAAGAAATCCTCTAGAACAAGTGGGATTTATCCTAGGTAAGAAAGGCTGTTTCAACATTTAAAAACTAGTTAATGTAATCCATATCATCAACAGGCTAATAAAGAAACAATGTAGATAGAGAAAAAGTATTTGATAAAATCTAATACTAATTTATGATTTAAATACCTCTTAGAAAATGAAGAATAGAGAACTTCTTGAACTTGGTAACATCTACAAAATCCTACAACTAACACCATGTTTTGACTGAGAAACTAGAAGCTTTTTCATTAAAATCGGGAATAAGGTAAGACTATTCCCTCTCAGTACTCTTTTTTATATCATATTATAAATCTTGGCTAATGTAATAAGAAAGTAAACCTGTCTTTGTTCACTTATGACAAAATTCTTTATAGATATCCTAAATAGTCAACATAAAAAGTTCCTGGAATGAATAAATGGCTATAACAATATTGTCATATACAGATTAATATACAAAAGTCAATTCTCTCCTTTATGCCAGGATTGATCAACTGGAATTTAAAATTTAAAGATGATACCATGTACATTAGTACGCTAAAAGTAAAACACTTAAAGTGTAAATCTAACAAAATATGCTCAAAATCTATTCAAAGATAAATTCTGATGAAGAAAAATCAAAGAATTGGCTACACAGAGAGATATTCCATGTTTATGCATAGGAAGACTCAATATTATCAAGATACCAGCTCTCTTTCCAGCTTGAAATGTTGAATCAATGCAATTTTAATCAAAATCACTTCATGAATTTTGTGGATATTGACAAAATAATTCTAAAATTTAGATGAAGAAGCAAAAACCAAGAAGAGCAAGAAGAACGTTGAGAAAAAACAAATTTGAAGGACCTATGATACTGTATTTCAAAACATACTACAGTAATCAGGACAGTGTAGCATCAGTGAAAGTTTAAGTAAGAACACAGAGAGAGCCCCCCAAAAGATCCATTAATGAAGTCATCTGATATTTGACAAAGGACTCCAAGACAATAAAATGAAGCAAAGATAGTGTTTAACAAATGGTGTTGGAATGACTAGGTATCCATGTTTTTAAAAAAATTTATCTAGAACTTATATTATTTGAAAAAGTGGCTTTAAATTGATCAAGACATAGACATAAAATGCAAAATTCTAAACCTCAGAGGGTAACTAGATAACCTAGTATCATGGACATGACTTCAATGGTACACCAAATGTATGATCCATAAAATAAATAAATGATAAACTGCACTTCATTACAAATTTTAAAAGTCTGCAGAATATGCTGTCAAGAGAATGAAAAGACAGGTCACAGACCTTGAAAAAATGTTTGTAAAAGACATATCTGATAAAGAAGTATGAAAAAAATACAAATAACTCTTAAGACTCAGCAATAAAGAATAAATAACCCAATTAAAAAATAGGGATAAGATCTAAACAGACATACTACCAGAAAGATATACAGGTGCTACATAAACATATAAATATATTCTGCACATCATGGTCTTTGGGAATTTCAAATTAAAACAATGACATACCACTTTACACCAATTTAAAAGGCCAAAATGCAAATCACGAACTGCCTGAAATGCTGGCAAGAATGGAAAGCAATGTGAACTCTCATTACTGGTAAGAATGAAAAATGGTGCACCCACCTGGGATTTGGTAGTTTCTTATAAAACTAAATATATTATCATATGATCCAGAAATCATGTTCTTTGGCATACTCAAATAATCTGAAAACTTATATCCTGTCAGTCCACAGCTGAGGTGTACCAGGACAGTGGGATTGCAAAAGATCAAAGAAAGTGCCCAGAGACTAAGGAAAAATATATGATTTATTGGGGAAAGTTTATAGATCAGTAACTGCTCTGAGAAGTGGCCAGAAGCTGATAGATAACACCTTCATCCTTCATGGTTCTTTGCTTACCAATGCCTCCTCTCCCTCAAGGCATTTTGTCCAGAGGTGGCTGGCTGGAAGAGTGACATGTATGCTTCAGAAGCAGTGATACCATCAGTATTAGCTTGTTTAGTTTGCTTATATGACCAGCGTTGTAAAGAGTAACTATCCTGGTACATGTGCAAGAAAGTAGTTTTCTACAAACATTACTAACTTGACTTAGATCCCAATGTTGGTTAGAGAAAGCCAGTTTCCTGCAAGACAATATGTACCTAGACTTTCCATGCCAGGTTGGTTCTCATAGTTCCCTTACCTTGACTAGGTTTCTGGGAACAGAAAAGGGGCATTCAGGGACATGGTGCTTTACTGCCACCCTTTTCTTTAGGAATGTTGCATATCCACATGAAAGTCTACACACATATGTTTATAGCAGCTTTATTCTAACAGCCAAAACTTGAAAGTAACTAAGATGTACTTTGTAGATGAATAAACTGTGATACATATAGACAGTGGAATATTAGTTAACACTAAGAAGAAATGAGCTATTGTCATGAAAACCTATGGAAGAAACTTAATTGTACAAAACTAAGTGAAGGAAGTCAATTTTAAGAAACTACATTCTATCTAATTATATTATTTTCTAGAAAGTGAAAAACTCTGGAAACAGTAGAAGGATCAGTGGTTGCCATGGGTTGTGGGTAAGTGATGAATATGCAGAGCTTAGAGAATTTTTAAGGCATTGAAACTACTTTGTACAAAGTATGATTCCTGACATACATTTGTCCAAACCCACATAATGCACTACATCCAGAGTGAACCCTATAGAAACCATGGGCCTTTGGTAATAATAATGTGTCAATGCATGTTCACTGATTCTAGCACGTGTGCGGAAAATTGATTGTGGAAGAAGTTGCATGCATGTAAGGATACAGATTTTATGGGAAATCTCTGCACTTTCTACTGAATATTGTTGTGGACCTAAAACTGCTCTAAAAAAGAAAGCATATTTTAAAAAAGTTAGCTGTTCAGCACCAATTTTTATCCACAAAATTCACAGTTTTTACTTTATAACTAACCATCTGTTTTGAAAAAAAAAGATCAAAAGAAATGCTTAGGCATTTTAACAGGAGTCTTTCCATATCCTTTAACTAAACTTTAAATGTTTTGTGTAGGATAAACTTTTTTTACAATGACTTTAGTTAGCTATTGCCCTCTTGGAACCAGACTCTTTCTCTGTTTGTTTTTGTTTGAATTTTACAGAATAAATTTAAATAAATCCCATTTTACTGAATACATTTTTAAAAGAGAGAAGTTTCACTTCTCTTCAATCTCTGCTAGATTGGCTTCAAAAATATATATTTAGAGGAGGAGAGAGAAATGTGTCTATCTTTTAAATTCTTAAATGCTGAAAGATAAAATTTCAAATCCAACTGAATAGCACAGAATGTCTGGGCAGGACCTCTCTGGGGAGTATGGATTTTGGATTATGCCATAACAGATGGTTTTTCCTTGATTGAGGTGAAAGGTGGAAATAACCTAGGAGATGAACTCATGGGAAATTCTATAGATAAACACTGTTAGAGCAGAACTTTAAATGTGGTGATTCTTTGAAGAAAACCTAGGATATATTTTTTATGTCTTCTAATCAAAAGTCATCAGAAAATTTCTGGAAAATGAATTTGCAAGACTGAGAAGAAGATTGCAAGAGGTTTAAGAAGAACGTGGGTATTGGAAAAGATTTAGACATATTCTCTGGTATATTTACCCCTAACCAATCTGGCTTACAAAGAACCCCAGAGAAATATTTCCCATCTGTAATAATGTGCAGGAAGTCACAGTTTAGCCCACCTTAGGTCCAACTCCAGATAGCCCCAAATGCTATCTCAATCCCTAGGGAGTAAAATTTAGATTAAAACACTATGTTTTAGGAAAAGTCATAACAACTATGATTTAAAGTACATATTGGGAGAAAACATTTTTCGTGCTGATATTTAATGTATAAGTGTTATAAATACCACCTCCCCACTCACCACCAATCACACCAAACACTCAGTGTTTTGATTTTGTATTTTAAGTTAGCTAAGGTCACAATTAAGTCTGTGAAGGGAGTCATGGAGGCACAAACTTAGATGTTATTTTTCTCCCACTATTTCTCTTTCTATAGTGCAGAATTTTTTTTCTTCATATAACACAAGTTAACTATAGAGTGAGAAGAGTCTCTGCAATGAACTGCTCATTTCCCTGTCTCTCTCTCTCTCTCTCTCTCTCTCTCTCTCTCTCTCTCTCTCTCTCTCTCTTTCTCTCTCTCACACATAGGCACACACTACATAGCAAAATAAGATAAAAATTATTGTTTTACTTCTGGGCTTTTCTAGAATCCCTGAAGATTAAAATCCACTGTATTTTGAAGAAATTTCTTTCAAATTGGCTACATATGGGTTTAAAATAGGTCATCCTGAGAACAAATAGATTATCTACAACAACTTCATGGACTCTGAAGACCCAATGGGACATCTCCAGTTAGTCTGAAGGCAGTTATCTGACCATGAAATATGTAGTTACAGTTGCTACTGATTTATGTTCCATAATGTCAATGATATTTTGTGTAATGTTTGCCTTTTTTATCCATGCTGATTATTTTCAGTCATGGAATTTCTGCTTCATTTTTGTTTACATTTACTTTAAAAACATACTACTGGAGTGAATTTTCCTGTGGAAAGTGTTACCATCTCTTATTAGAGTGAACTTATTAACATTTCTAATTTAATATAAAATGTAAGGCTCTTTTAACAATTTTATTGCTGCATTATACTTATATATAATAGTGGGATTCACTGTGGTCCATTTGTACCTGTACATAACACAATTTGGTCAATTTCTTTCCCTCGTACCTTTCCTTTTCCTCCCTTCCTACTTCCCCTAAGCCCCTTTATATCTTTATGGCTTATGTCCTTGGCTGCTATTTCTCATTGTTGTCACTGATTTCCACAACTACTCAATGATCCAGTTAAAGCAACTAAGAGATATATAAGGAATAATACAAATTACACTATCCAAATGTAAAATATTATACCTATAATAAGTGATTATTTTAGGAAAAAAAAACAATATATTTTGATAGCAATGTCACCAAAAATACACTTTAAAGAATACATTTTAAATATTATTTTTGTTTAGTTTTCAGTCACTATAATTCACTAATGATTATAAAATCATTTACCAGTCCAACCAGCCTCTTAAGATCATCACTGGGGAAAAGGAAATTTACCATCTGCAAGCTCCTATGATAGTGAGACCTCATTTGCAAAGCAACACAAGAAATGTTTATTTGGTGGGACTGATTAAAAGCATTATTAAATATTCATCAACTCCATTTCCTTCCTTCCCTTTCTTTTATTCTGCTAACAACATTGACAGATCAGGTCCTATAGTCTAACACTTACATAATGAAATGCAAGCAGAAGTCTACCTAACATCATAACCATGGGAAAAGCCATTCAGAAAGCTAAAACAGAGATGAAAAACTTGAAATTTTTTTGTTCTTTATGGATAAGATATTACAACAAAATGAATCCTATATTTCATGATAGAGCACTTTACCTTCATTAAAAAACAGGGAATATTTGTCAGCTCAACTATTGAGTTTTGGGTTATTTTATTTTTGTGAAGTTTTTCTATCATCTTCACAGTGGAAGCTGAGATCATAGAGGTGTGACTAAGGAATTACATCTTCAGTTCCCTTCCAACAAGGTGACCACTCTGCAAGACCTCCAGTTCTCAGAAATAGTGACTCATACCCTGATCAAACTCATTAAAGGTCATCTAAGTAATGCCAGGAAAGGATGTGGCTCTGTGCCAAGGCATTTCTTCCCAGCTCATAAGTAGAAACAGTGTTCATGTTTCCAAACAAGTATATGTAGTTTTATTTGTAAATTTTAGTGTTTTAGCCACCCATAGGATTTAAATCCCAAATGAAGTATTTTCAACTAGTTCAGCAGCACTGGAACATAAGGGACTGGGATTTGTGTCAGTCATAGCCCTGATGTCAGTTATGTGCCTGGCTTGACATGGATCTGGGAGCAAAAATTATTATGTTACACAGTAATCATATTCTAATGCTTATTGTAACATTTCCTGAAGTGAATGACAAGAGTAGAATATCATTAACAAGGTTCTACAATTGAATACAACAATACTCTTGAAAAGAAAAGAACATTGGCTTTTGTCATAATTCCATTAAGTATATACCCAATTTAAATGACTGATGAATAATAGTTAACTATTTTCCTCTCTCCAAATTTTAGCAACGTTGTGGGACTAAACTTTTGAACTTGTGTCCACACACACATCTTATTGTAGAGTCCTGTTTCACATTCTAAATAGGTGCTTGTACTAGTGTTAAAAGAGGAGACAGAAATATTGCTGATGATTTTAAGTTTAACCTTATTGGCAACTCAATTCACTACCTGAAGTGCGCTTGTTGAGTTACAGAAAGGCTCTGAAGTAGAAAAACAAGTAGGAACAACAAAAAAATGGTTGTCAATTGGAATTTCACAAAATTGTCAAAACCATCTATATTCAGCTACTTTATAGCTCCAGTGCTTGTAACCATTCCTGTTTTCATCTCCCTCTTTCATTTATCTTGTTTCCACTTCCATTTTTCCTAGTAAATTGATTCTGTATGTTGAATGCCACTGTGGATCTGCAAAGAATCTAAGGCCATTGCCCTGCTGGATTTTGCTTTAAGTGAATCATTGGCCCAAATGTCTTCTTCTCCTCCTCCTCCTCCTCCTCCTCCTCCTCCTCCTCCTCCTCCTCCTCCTCCTCCTCCTCCTCCCCCTCCCCCTCCCCCTCCCCCTCCTCCTCCTCCTCCTGTTTTCCACACACCACTGACTCTGTACCTCTTTTCTTATTTCAGTTTTTTTTTCTTTTTAAGCGAAACTCTAATTATCATTAGAGTGTATTTCTCCACCTACTCAATACCTTCAATACCTTCAGCAATGCTGAATAAATTTAGCTAAAGACTGTCCACAAAGACTGTGTTAATTCAGTTTAACTTCTTGGTTATGAACTTTAAGGAAGCCCATACTAGTACTCAGTAGTCTTACTCTACTTCACTTGTCCATTCACTAGTCAACTTTCCTAGGAGATTAATCTATAATTTCTCTCTTCTCAAAATTCCAACCTTTCCTCCATGATCTCTGCTCTCAAAAACTTAGGTTTATCTTTCACTGAAAAAATAAAAGCAAACAGAAGAGCAGTTCCTTGAACTCTCACTACTGCATCTACACAACCACCACAAACTGTACTCAGTTGCTTGACATCCTTCACATTGCAATAGAGATGGATTCCTTGAGTTTCTAGGGTTGCCACCTCCAAGCCTGCACCAGATCTCAGAAATTCCTTTCTGCTTGGCTTATTGCTTTAGGAATCCCCTCCTCTTTTACCTGATTCATCAATTTTTCTTTTTCCCTTCAGTCATCCAAACATGCTGTTTTTCTCCCTTTATAAAAAAAGTAATAAAATGTTTTGAAGAAAAATTATACATTCCCCTCCAATTCCTTTCTCTAATTTGTAGCAAAAATTCTCAGAACTGTCTATGGTCCTGTTCTATTATCTCTTCTCCCATTTTGTCTTTCTAATTCTTGTCAGACTTCCCCCCCCACTGCCATAGAAAGTGGCTCTTGGGGGTTATACATGATTTTCACATAGCCAAATCTGAGGTTAGCTCTCAATTACTTAAGTAATCAGCAATTTTTGACCTAGTGAGCCACTTGCTTATGCTTAGTGTGCTGTTTCATGTGTTTTCTCTGCCTCATTGATGACTCCTCCTCAATCTACTTTGCTGGTCCCCTGCTTTCTTCCCCATAATTTGAGATTAGAGTATCCCAGGTCATAGTCCTTTGTTCTTGTTTCTAGCCACAATCCTTTTTTGAGAGGTCTTGTTCAGTCTTTCAAAATCTCATTCAAGCTTTAAATGCCATGTAAATGCAGATGACTGTCATATTTCCAGACTTTTATTTTGAACTGTTTCTATAGCATCTCCATCTGGATGTCTATTAGACATCTCTAATTTAATATGTCCTAAGCTGACTCCTGATATTTCCACCCAAATTTACTTTACTCACAGCCTTCCCATCTCAGTTTGTGACATAGGCCAGATACGGGAAGCCTTAACTCTCTTCTTTACTCACTAAATCCAAGCATCAGAATTCTGATTTTTCTCTCTCAAACCAGCCTCAGACAGACTCCCTGACTTTTTCCTTGTCCCATTTCAGGCATTTCAACAGAGCTTCCAAAGTGATTCTTTTAAAAGTGTCAAGTCATTAACTCCCCTGCTCAAGTGACTTGCTTTCATATTCATTCCCTAGTAAGTGCTTGTGACCGACAAGGTCCCACAAGACCTAGTGCCTGTGCCTCTGTGGCCGCATTTCCCCTGTTTTCCTTGCTTGCTCTGTGCCAGCCACACTGGTCACCCTGCTTTCCTTGCACTGCAGCCCTGCCCCCAAACTAAGAGCATTGGCTTTGCTTGTCCCCAGGCCTGTTCAATCTCTCACCTCCCTATTGGGGGTGTCTGCTCCCTCATTTCCATCCAGTGCTTCCACTAGGTGACTCCTGTCTGCCAGCCCTACCCCGCCTACCTTATTTAAAGTGTAGCCTGCCTCCCCTTCACTCTCCTTATTCCACCATCCCATGACCCTGTTTTATTTTAGCTTTTAGTTCATAGAATGCTTTTTAACTAAAATGTTATCTTTCATTTAATTGTCTTCATTTGTTTTACATTATCACCAAGATTCGTAAGGTAGAATATAATATTAAAGAAAGCAGTCATTTTTTGCTTATTTTTCTATATCACTACAGCATGGCAGCAGATTCTTGATACATAGTTGTTGAATGAACACATAATGAAGAAAGGAATTATTTCAAAAGGAAATTCAAGGAAATAAAAGGAGAGAACTTGAAATGGAAAGAAAAACAACTAAAAATCTTTAGAATATTTTCAAGAGTTCAGAGGGGAATAAAAAATGAGAAAAGAAAGGAAAAAGTTGAAGTTAGGGAGAAATAATTTTATAAGGATAAGGCAGTTTGAAGCTTGATATTAAACTTTAAAGTTGAAATAAATAATTTTAGGCTTTCAATGATGTTTTAATACCCTTTTATAGTAATGTAGATAATATACACTAAAATATATTGTATGAAGTTATGTTAATTTTTATGTAAGTACTAATGTAAAATATTAATATTTTATTAATGTGTTAATATATAAATAAGACATACATGATGTTGCACATGTATCAATATAGTATATATGTTATGTACTCACTGGCCCTATTCTTTTCTCCATTAACACTATTGCCAGAATACAAATAAATCTGGCCAAGAAACTAGGATCCAATGATTTTTTCTTAAATATACATCAAAGTTCTTAGTTTCCCACTTACTTGAAGAGGATTGTTCAAGTAAAATTCTGTGAAATTTCACTCACAATATACATAGTAAATATCTGATTCTTTTGATGAGTTTGGTTTTGCTCAAGTTGTAAAATATATGGGAAAAGGTTCTTTCCAAATCCTGAGTATAGAGGAGTCAGAAATAGATATAGCCTTCAAATACTTAGAAATCATACTTAATAATTTATGATTGGGATTACCTATGACTCTAATTAAAATAGGGCTGCTCTGCTCATAACTCTCAGATGCCTTTCTGTAATTTCTATATTCTATTTAATTTGCCAATACTAATTTTTCCTATCCCTGTCCCCATGTACCCACCAATCTGGTGAGTTGATTGCATTCTAGGCTGACAAACATCTAAGTTAATTAATAGAACTATCACTTCCTGATCACTCAGACTCAATGATTTTAGAATTATTCATCATCTTTTGACACTTTCTCACTACGAAGTCTATTTCAAATCAAGCTGCTTTTCTTTTTCACTCTATTTTTTCTCAACCATCTCTTTCTGTTTGTTCTATTTGCCTTGTGACTCATGTAATCTTGCTTCGTATCTGGACTTTGAATGTAATCTTCTAAATAATTCCATCGTTGATTTTAGGATCTTCCTTCTACAAAATATTTTCTTCACCACAACCAGATTACTTTTCACATAGAACCACAGTCATCAAATCAAACAATGATATAAAAATCTTTAATGCTTTTGAATGGCATGATATTTTAACCTTAGATTTTCCACACTTAACAGGTTCTCCACAGTCAGGACTCTCTCAAATTTAGAAATATAAGTGTGTGGATATAATTCTTTTATATGTGTATTATATGCCACACATTTATGTACAATATTATGTACATTTAGTATCATATGTTTACATATTTCTATGGTTTGGAAGTATCCCCCCAAAACACATTTCAGAAACTTAATCCCTAATTAAACAGAGTTGGGAAGCAATACCTAATGGTAGGTAAGCTTAATATATTAATGCATATTATAAAAAGGTATTAAAGCTGTGAGTTCATTTCCCTGTTCTCTCTGCCCTTTTGCCATGGAATGATGAAGCAAGAAGGCCCTTGTCAAACATAGCCACTGGATCTTGAGATTCCCAGACTCTAAAATTGTGAGCCAATTAATTTTTGTTCATTATAAATTTCTCAACTTCAGGTATTCTATTATAGCAGTACAGTGTGGACCAAGACATGCATAAACACACACATATCTCTATATATGTATCACTATGGGTTTGAGTATATGGATGTGTATGTGTGTGTGTGTGTGTGTGTGTGTGTGTATGTGTGTGCACGCGCGCGCATGTGTGTGTGCATGCACATTACTTTTCAAATATATTACATGCCAAATGCATTATTTACCAAATACTATACCAAATATGACTACCAGGGTTTATCCCAGGCATGCAAAGTCAGTTCAACATTCAAAATTCAACAATCAAGTTGATGTTATTTAACGACTAATGTCAATAGACTGAAAAATTTAAAAAAACACAAATTAATTTCAATAGCTCCAAGAAATACTTTGTGAATGGATCATTCACTCCAGGGGAAGCAAGTTCTTCTATGGAGAGGCCCACCTGGAAAGGAACTGATATTTCTGGCTAGTATATAGTAAAGATCTGAAACCTACCAGTAGATGTGAGACAGCTTAGAAGCAGAACTTCCTTTCTTTGAGTCTTGATAAAGTCCTAGTAAAACTTTGATCACAGTCTTATAAGAAATATGGACCAAACTACTGAGAAAAGCTAATCTATAACCCTCAGATAATGTGAGACAATAAATGTTTAATGTTCACAGCTATTAAATTTTGTACATTCTGTTATACAACAGGAGATAATTATTATAGATGCTCAACTGATATTTGACAAAGGTGTCAAAGATAATTTAATGGAAAAGCAGTCTTTTCTATAACAAAGGTAGGACAGTTCTACACCTGACATACAAAAAGATCCTGTATACTCACCTCACACCATGTAAAACAAAACTAAAAATAGACTCTACACCTAAAATCAAGATTAAAATTTTAAAACAACTACTTTAAAAGACAGTGTTGGCCCTGGCCCAGGCCCACTGCCCATGCACAAGTCCAGCGATGCCCTGGTCCACTGCCCATGGTCACTCAGCCCACGTTCTAGCACCTGTGCTGCAGTTGGACATCTACCAACCCGGGGACTGCCTCTGCACGCCATCAAGGATCATTCCCCACTTGGAGACCGCCATCCCTAGTGAGGCGGTTCCCTTCTTGGGACACCACATTTTCAAGTACCTCTCAGGCATCAGGCTACTGAAGAATAGGAGGTTTGAATAGTACAGTATAGTTTTATTGTAGAATATTTTTATTAGTAGTATTATAACTATTCTTCCCACTATACTATAATTCCCACTATTATTCCTACTTGCCTTCTTGAAATTATTTTTCTCACTCTTTCTATTTTCCTCCTATCTATCTATTTCCTTGGAAACTCTTTCTCCCTTTTCTCATGCTAACGACCAATTTCTTTTGATTATGCTTTCACTATTCCAATGAGGTAGGACCTCTATAGACTCATTTCTTATCTCATTAACATTAAATCCTACACCCCTCTCCATCCTCTTTTTCCACCATTAGAAATTTTGGAACTTATTGCAAACCTATTGTTTATGTTGTAGGTAATAAACTCATCAACTCTGTTTATTAAGACAATACTGTTAATATCTTAATAGGTACTACTTGGGTTAAGGATACATATTGTTTGTATTGTGTGCTCCTAATACTGATCTCCCACTTTAAGGTGAGGTATTGGAAACCTGCAGGGACACTATAAATTTATAGGTGGAAAACTGCAATACCTCAAATTCACACTGCTAGAAGGAAAGATACACAAACAACATGAAAACACAAGGGAAGAAAGTATCCCAAACAAACCTAGATGGTATAGCAATAGAATCCAATTATAGCATGGTAGAAGAAATGTCAGAAAAGGATTTCAGAATGTACATAATTAAAATGATCTGAGAAGCAAATGATGAGATAAGAAAGCAAATGCAGGCAACGAATGATCAAACCAATGAACAGTTAAAAGAGCAAATGCAGGAAGCAAAAGATCGTTTCAATAAACAGAAATGCTGGAAAAAAAAAATAACAGAAATTCTTGAAATGTAGGAAACAATAAACCAAATTAGAAACTCAATAGAAAGCACAACAAACAGATTAGATCACTTGGAAGAAAGAACCTCGGACAATGAAGATAAAATATTTAATCTTGAAAAAAAGTTGACCAAACAGAAAAAATGGTAAGAAGTCATGAACGGAGCCTCCAAGAATTATAAGATATCATGAAGAGGCCAAATTTAGGAATTATTGGGATTGAGGAAGGCATAGAGATACAACCTAAAGGAATGACTAATCTATTCAATGAAATTATATCAGAAAAGTTCCCAAATCTAAAGAATGAAATGGAAAATCAAATACAAGAGACTTAAAGGAAATTAAATGAACAAAATTACAACAGATCCATACCAAGGCACATTATAATGAAAATACCTAACATATAAAATAAAGATAGAATTTGAAAGGCTCTGAGAGAAAAAATTAGATTACATTCAGAGGAAAACCAATATGGATATAAGCAGATTTCTCAGCCCAGATCATAAAAGCTAGAAGAGCCTGGAACAACGTATTTTAAGCTCTGAAAGAAAATGAATGCCAACCAAGAATCTTATACCCAACAAAACTTACCTTCAGATTTGATGATGAAATCAAATCCTTCCATGATAAACAAAAGCTAAAAGAATTTATAAATAGAAAGCCTGCACTACAGAATATTCTCATCAAAATGTTCTATGAGGAAGAAATGAAAAACAACAATGTAAGTCAGCAAAGGGAGAAACTACCCTAAAGGAAAAGCCAATTAAAGGAGAACCCAAGTCAAGTTAAAATTTTTGGTTTTTAACTCGACTCCAAAATGACTGGGAATACAAGTCATATCTCAGTAATAACCCTGAATGTTAATGACCTAAACTCATCAATGAAAAGACATAGCCTGGCAGATTGGATTAAAAAGAAAGACCCAACAACATGCTGCCTTCAAGACACTCATCTCATAGAAAAAGATATCCACAGATTAAGGTGAAATGATGGAAAAAAAAATACCACACACATGGACTCAGTAAAAAGCAGGGGTTTCCATCCTCATATCAGTTAATGTGGACTTCACGCCACAGTTATTCAGAAGGGATAAAGAAGGACATTTCATACTGCTTACAGGAACCATAAATCAGCAAGACATAACAATTGTAAATACTTATGCCCCAAACAACGGTACATCCGTGTACGTCAAACAAATCCTTCTGAATTCCAGGAACAAAATAGACCACAACACAATAATACTAGGTGACTTTAACATATCTCTCTCACCATTGGACAGATCTTCCAAACAAAAATTGAACAAAGAAACCATAGAGCTCAATAACACAAATAATAATTTAAACTTAACAGACATATATAGAATATGCCATCCATTGATGAGTAAATATACTTTCTTTTCAGCAACACATGGATCCTTCTCTAAAATAGACTATATGTTATGCCACAAAGCTACTCTTAGCAAATACAAAAAAAATAGAGATATTAAATTGTATTCTATCAGATCATAATGGAATGAAATTAGAAATCAATGATAAAATAAAAATAAACATAAATTACCCCAAAACCTAGAGACTAAATAATATGCTCTTGAATGATGCATGGATAGCAGACAACATCAGAGAGGGGATAAAAAAATTCTTAGAGGTAAATGAGAACAACAATATAACATATCACAATCTCTGGAATGCTATGAAAGCAGTACTAAGAGGAAAATTCATTGTATGGAGTGCATTCAATAAAAGAAGAAAATGTCAACAAATGACCTAACAATATAGCTCAAAACCCTAGGGGAAAAAAAAACAGATCGACACCAAAAGTAGTAGAAGACAGGACATAATTAAAATCAGAGATGAAATTAAAGCAAAAGAAACAATTCAAAAAATTGATGAAACAAAAAGTTGGTTCTTCGAAAAAGAAAACAAAATTGATAAACCCTTAACCACACTAACAAAAAGAGAGGAGAAAGAAAACTCAAATTACTAAAATTCATGATGAAAAGGGATACCACAACAGATACTATGGAAATATAAGACATAATTAGAAGTTATTTTGAAAATCTATACTCCAACCAAGTAGAAAATCATGAAGACATCAACAGGTTTCTAGAGATATATGATCTATCCAAACCACAAATGGAGGACATACATAATTTAAACAGATTAATTTCAAGCAGTGAAATAGAAGAAGACATCAAAAGCCTACCAATCAAAAAAAGTCCAGAACCAGATGAATTCTCAGCCTAGTTCTATAAGACCTTAAAAGAAGAACTCATTCCAATACTCCCCAAAGTATTCCATGAAATAGAAAAGGAGAGAACCCTTCCAAACTCTGTGAACATTCTATGAAGCTAGTATCCCCCTGATACCAAAGCCAGACAGACACATTGAGGGAAGAAAATTTTGGTCCAATATCCCTAATGAACATAGATGCAAAAATTCTTAACAAAATTTTAGGAAATCACATACAAAGACATATTAAAAAGATAGTGCACCACAATCAAGCAGGTTTCATCCCAGGCAGGGATGCAAGGTTGGTTCAACATCTGGAAATCAATAAATGTAATTCACCACATCAACAGTATTAAAGTTAAGAATCATATGATCATTTCAATAGATGCATTTGATAAAATACAGCACCCTTTATGCTTAAAACACTAGAAAAACTAGGGAGAGTAGGAACATCCCTCAACATTGTAATAAAGGCTATCTATGCTAAGCCCACAGCCAACATAATTCTAAATGAAGAAAAGCTGAAAGCATTCCCTCTAAAAGGTGGAAAAAGACAGAGATGCCCTCTTTCACCACTTCGATTCAATATCATCCTTGAAACTCTAGCCAGAGCAATTAGACAGACCAAAGAAATTAAAGGGATATGAAGAGGAAAAGAAGAACTCAAACTATCACTGTTTGCTGATGATATGATTCTATACTTAGAGGAGTCAAAAAATTCTACCAGACAACTTCTAGAACTCATAAATGAATTCAGTAAAGTAGCAGGATATAAAATCAACATTCATAAATCTACTGCATTTTTATACATAAGTAATGAATCCTCTGAAAGAGAATTTAGGAAAACTACCCTATCCAATTAGCCTCAAAAAAAAAAAAAAAAAAAAAAAAAAAAAAAAACCCTTGGGAATCAATCTAACAAAAGAGGTGAAAGACCTCTACAATGAGAACGATGGAATGATCTCCCATGTTCTTGGATAGGCAGCATTACTATTGTCAAAATGGCAATACTACCAAAAGTGTTATACAAATTCAATGCAATTCCAATTAAAATCCCAATGATGTACCTCATAGAAATAGAGAAAGCAATAATGAAATTCATTAGGAAGAATAAGAGACCCAGAATAACCAAAGCAATCCGGGCAGGAAGAGTGATACAGGAGGTATCAAAATACCAGAACTTAAACTATATACTACAGAGCAATAATAACAAAAGCGGCATGGTATTGGCATAAAAATAGACAGGTAAACCAATGGTACAGAACAGAGAACACAGAGACAAACCCAAATAAGTACAGTTACCTCATACTACATAAAGGTGCCAAAAACAAACAATGGAGAAAAGATAGCCTGGTTCAACAAATGGTGCTGGGAACACTGGAAATCCATATACAGCAGAATGAAACTAAACCCCTATCTCTCACCCTGCACCAAACTCAGCTAAAAATGGATCAAGCACCTGGAAATTAGACCAGAGACCCTGCACGTAACAGAAGAAAAAGTAGGTCCAAATCTTCATTGTGTTGACTTAGGACCCGATTTCCTCAACAAGACTACAAAGCACAAGAAATCAAAGCAGAAATCAATAAATGGGATAGAGTCAAACGAAGAAGTTTTCATTCTCAGCAAAGAATACAATCAACAATGTGAAGAGAGGACCTACAGAGTGGGAGATAATCTCCAAAATTTATAAAGAACTCAAAAAACCACATCAAGAATACAAATCAATCAATCAATAAATGGGCTAAGAAAATGAGCAGACTCTTTACAGAAGATCTACAAGCAATCAACAGATATATAAAAAATGTTTAACATCTCTAGTAATAAGAGAAATGCAAATCAAATTATCCTAAGATTTCATCTCACCCAAATTAGAATGTCTATTATCAAGAGTATAAGCAACAATAGGTTTTAGTGAGGATGTGGGGAGAAAGGTACACTCATACATTGCTGGTGGGGTTGCAAATTAGTGCAGCCACTCTGGAAAGCAGTATGGAGATTCCTTAGAAAACTTGGAATGGAACCACAATTTGACCCAGCTATCCCATTCCTTGGCCTATACCCAAAGGACTTAAAATCAGCATACTACAGTGACGCAGCCACATCAATGTTTATAGCAGCTCAATTCACAACAGCTAGATTGTGGAAGCAACCTAGATGCCCTTCAATAGATGAATGGATAAAGAAACTGTGGTATATATACACAATGGAATATTACCCAGCCAAAAAGAGGAATAAAATTATGTTATTTGCAGGTAATGAATAGAGTTGGAGAATATCAAGCTAAGTGAGATAAACCAATCCCAAGAAAGCAAAGGCCAAATGATCTCTCTGATAAGGATGATGATACATAATGGGGCTAGGGAGAGGCAAGAATGGAGGAACAATGGATTGTATAAAGGAAAATGAGGGGTGGGTAAGGGATGGGGGGAAGGATAATAGAATGGGACAAACATCATTGCCCTATGTACATGTATGATTACACAAACGGTGTGACTCTACTTTGGGTACAACCAGTGAAATGAAAGTTGTATCCCATTTGTGTAAAATGAATCATAATTTTAAAAAACTTTAAAAAAAGAATTAAAAAAAGAGTGTCTGCTCTCTTCCCAATCATTACTGTGACTCTGGATTATGGAATAATTTCTTAAATAGGATACAAAAAGCAAACATATAAAGAAAACTGGATAAAATGGACTTCATTAAAACAAAATGGTTTGGTCTTTGAAATATATTGTTAAAAAATAAAATGGAAGACACTGACTGGGAAAAATATTGGCAAAACAATTTTGTGATGAAGGTTTCATGTCCATGAAAACTCTATCAACTCAAAAGTAAGGAAACTGGTAATCTATCTTTTTAAAAGGATGAAAGGTTGTATTAGACATTTCTATTCAGAGTTACAGATGGCAAATAAGTACATGATGATTCTCATCATCATTAGTGATTATAGAAATACAAATTGAAACCACAATGAGATTTTACCACATACATTAAATGGCTAAACAAATAACCTGGCAATATTAGGTGCTAGCAAAGATGAGAAGCAACTGTAAATCTTACATAGTGCTGATGGGGATGAAAAGTATAGCCATCTTGGAACACAGGCTAACTAAAAGACCCAATAAAATAACAGCATATGTCCACACAAAGACCTAAAAGTTACTATGTGTAGTGATTTATCTATGTTTGCCAAAACCTAGAAGCAACCCAAATGCTCACCAATTAATTAATAGATTTTTTAAAATTGTGGCTCACTTTACAACAGAATAGTATTAAAAAATATAAAGGAATGAACTGCTGATACATGTACAACTCCATGAATTTCAAAATAATTATGTTACAGTGAAAGTCTAGGCACCAAACCCTGCATACTGAATAATCCCATTTATATTACAATGTGGAAAAAGGAAATGAAGAGGAATAAAAATCAGATAAATGATTGCCAGGGAGTTGGTAATTACCTACAAGGGGAATGAAGTTTGCTTTTCAGCAGTGACAAAAATGTTCTATGTCTTTATTGTGGTGGTGATTATAAAACTATTTATATCATTCAAGTATATGCTCCCAAATAGTGACTCTTAATAAACATAAAGTAACAAAATAAATGTGATACAAACAAGGAACTGGAGAAACTAAAATAAGTAGATACAAATAATAAGAGAAAAAAAATGGTGATAAAATAACTGGGAAAAATGAAACCTCGATATATACAAAATACAAATAAATCAAGTAAAATAAATTTAAATAAAACTTAAAAGTAACAGAAAAAGTATTTGTAACATGTTAAACAAAAATGGGTTAATATCGTAAATAAATGGAGAAGTTCTATAAACCATTGAGAACATGAAAATCCAAAAGAAAAATTATCAAATGATAAGAATAACTATCACAGAGCAAAAGTTCAAATAGCCAAGTAATTACAAAAAGATACAATATTACAAATAATCTAGGAAATAAAAAATATAACTGCAAGGTACAATTTTTACTAATTATAATTTTGTTAGCAAAAATCAATTATTTTGATAAAACATGTGAGTTGGCAGAAAAAATTTTTATTCTTTTATTTCTTTTCTTTCTTTCTTTTTTTTTTTTTTTTTTTTGGAAAAAATGGCCACTCTATTTGTGACAGCAAAAACCTGTATAGATTTCTTAGCAGGCACTTTGGTCACATATGTACCACAATTTTAACCCTATATCTTTTGAATCAGTGATTCAAGTCAAGATATCTAACATGAAGGAATATATGAACATGGACAAAAACAACCATAGAACATGATTTTTTTCAACTTTGTGTAATAGTAAAATATTGAAAACTTAAATTGTCCTTGTTTATGTTAATGATTACATTATCATTACTCTAATACAACGAATATGTATTCATTAAAAAGGAATATCATATCTAAATAAAAACACATGGAAAATCCCAAAACAAGTTGGTAAGGGAAATAAAAACAAGTCATGAAATTGATATGTATAACATTATCCAATTTATATACTCTGTTCACACATATATATCTATGTAGCTATGTAGGTTTGCATAGATAATGTTTCAAGTATTACACATCAAATTAATAATAATAGTTACCTAAACACAAAAAGTGATATTTGGAGAGGAGATTTTTAAGAGGAGATTTTTTCCTGTATTTTTATTATTTTATTTATTTTTGAAACTATTAAGTATTCCTTTTTTTCTAATTGAAAAAAATTGAACAAATAAATAAGACTCTGTCCCTACTTCACTGAGATCACATTCCAAGGTGTGAAGAGAGAGTTACCTGAGTGAATAATTGGAAAACAATGTGTTGTATTTCTTAAAAGTAGCGATACCAAACTTCTCTGGAATCTTGGAGGAAGGAAGATTTTATGCTGCCAGGAAAACAAAACAAAACAAAACAAAGTAAAAAAAAATGGGATTGATTTCCCAGTGGAAATATATTTTATGAATGAGTATGCATTGATCAGTGAGAAAAGGCTATATATAGAAAGCAGTAATCAGATATAGTAAGTGAGCATACTCTTCCAAAATTATAGTGTGTAGTCCTGGCTACTTTACTAACATTCATTTTTAATACCCTGCCTAAACTTCAAAACCATGTCCATAAAATGGGAATGATATGACCACCTTTGGTAACTTGAGGAATGATGGTACCCTTGGTATCATTACTGTAAGAGCATATTAAAAAAAAAAAAGATGATTGTGTTTGAGGAAAACAATAACGACCTTAAGTTTTAATACCTCAGCTTAAAGGTTTTGAAGACTGGAAAAGGTGAGATGGAGGATAACGAATAATAAATTATGAACATAGAGGACATACTTAAAATTGTGGCAATGAATTTAAAATCTGCCCTTGAAGATTATGATGACTGAGAACAAGCCTAAGTGTGGTCCATGGACAAACAAAATACTCATTGCCTCGGAGCTAGTTTGGAATACAGAATCTTGGGCTCCACCTCGGGGCTGTTGGATTAGAAACTGCATGTTTACATCAACCCACTGGTTTTTATGCAGTAAAACAATAAGCACTGCTCTAGAGAACACCAAATCGTAAGGGCCAATTAGAGAAGAAGGGGTCAGCGTATAAGACAGAGATGTAGCTAAGCAATGGGCTGATAGTACATGGTATTTTTAGGTATCATGGCAAGAGGAGCCATGAAAATCCTTCAAGGAGTTACTTTCTTTTTTAAGAGAAAAATCATGATGGTGTTAAATACTGTTTTTTTCTCCTCGTCCCCTCAAATCATGTTTATTGTGCTTCTGACACTTTCTATTATCATTACCACATCTCATTATTTTATTAGAAATTGTGCTGCTCTCTTCACACTAGAAATGATATTGTTTCTGTGGCACCAGAAACAACTTTGTGTTCATTCACACACACACATTAAGGAGTAGATTATCATTAATTATGCACTAAAATGTTCTTGGCAACAGACTAAGTGACAAAACATTTGCTTTTGTCAGAGTTCTATTAGGTGAACCCAATTTGAACCACAGAGAAATATGACACTTTTCTTTATTTTAATTTATATCTCAAGGTCAGGAACATGACAGCGACTCTATTTTGCACATTATTTTCTGTATCATTGTAATGATGTTAATGGAATTCTTTTAACTAAACTGTTTTTATCAGGTCTACAACCTATTTATTGAATATTAAAAAGAGATTCCATGTTAACATTATTTAATCTACTAAAGTTTCAACTCAATATTAAATATGCTTTTCTGAAGAAAATTATTATTTAGAAGACTTCAAATGACCCAATATTTTATTGTTTTTCGCTAACCCAAGGAGGAATTGGAACAAATAAAGTTTAATAATATGTCTATGTGAGTTCCAATTATATAGCTTAGACATATTTCTTTATTAAGTACATTAGTTGCATTTGGCAGAAGTGACTGGAGACCTTCAGTTTACATTTAAATATGTATATAAAGAAGAATCTTATAAGGAAACTTTTCTTAAAGGTTAGCTGAATGCTCTCATTCATGTGAGTGTAAATTACATTATAATGTTTCCATTGATGATTAGCTCCATCACAAGAAATTTCAAATAACCAGCATAATTTCTCTGGGTGCATGGAAGACTTAATAAATGTGTACAGTTTCCCTACCAAATAGTTGCCCATACAAGAATTCTTTAAAATAAGAAATGAATAAATTAAAGAATTAACAAGATCTTGCTTTCCATACCAATATTGCTATAACTAAATTAAACTAAAATTTAGCCTCAGAAAGATAGCATGAATAGGAAAATTTTTGATTCTTTGGATCATTTAACAGAGATAGGGTTTACTAACACTTTGGAACCAAGGTCTTATTCATATACATTCAATATCTAGAATGTGCAATTCTACATTAAAATTAAAATTGTTCTATGGGAGATTTGTATTTATGTAGTTTTTTTTTTTCTTATTGTTATTTTGTTCTGTTTTTAAGGAATATTGATTAAGTTTTAAAAACAGTAAAAATTAGAATTAATATTGTCAAAATGGCCATACAATCTAAAGTGCTATACAGATTCAAGGCAATCCCAATTAAAATCCCAATGATGTACCTTACAGAAATAGAGCAAGTAATTATGAAATTTATCTGAAAGAATAAAAAAACCCAGAATAGCTAAAACAATCCTCAGTAGAAAGAGTGAAACAGGGGGTATCGCAATACCAGATCTCAACTCTATTACAAAGCAATAGTAACAAAAGCGGCATGGTATTGGTACCAAAATAGACAGGTAGATCAATGGTACAGAATAGAGGACACAGACACAAACCCAAACAAATACAATTTTCTTATACTAGACAAAGGGGCCAAAAAGATGCAATGGAGAAAAGATAGCCTCTTCAACAAATGGTGCTGGGAAAACTGGAAATCCATATGCAACAGAATGAAACTAAACCCCTATCTCTCACCCTGCACAAAAATCAACTCACATTGGATCAAGGACCTCGGAATCAGACCAGAGTCCCTGCATCTTATAGAATAAAAAGTAGGTCCAAACCTTCAACTTGATGGCTTAGGATCAGACTTCCTTAATAGGACTCCCATAACACAAGAAATAAAAGCAAGAATCAACAACTGGGATAGATTCAAACTGAAAAGCTTTCTCTCAGCAAAGGAAACTATCAGTAATGTGAAGAGAGCCTACAGAGTGGGAGAATATCTTTGCCACTCATACTTAAGATAGAGCGCTAATTTCCAGAATCTATAAAGAACTCAAAAAGCTCTACACCAACAATACAAATAATCCAATCAACAAATGGGCTGAGGAAATGAACAGACACTTCACAGAAGAAGATGTACAAGCAATCAACAGATATATGAAAAAATGTTCAACATCTCTAGTAATAAGAGAAATGCAAATCAAAACTACCCTAAGATTTCATCTCACCCCAATTTGAATGGCGATTATCAAGAACACAAGCAACAATAGGTGTTGGCGAGGATGTAGGGAAAAAGATACACTCATACATTGCTGGTGGGGTTGCAAATTAGTGCAGCCACTCTGGAAAGCAGTATGGAGATTCCTCAGAAAGCTTGGAATGGATCTACCATTTGACCCAGCTATCCCACTCCTTGGCCTATACCCAAAGGACTTAAAATCAGCATACTACAGAGATATAGCCACATCAATGTTCATAGCTGCTCAATTCACCATAGCCAGATTGTGGAACCAACCTAGATGCCCTTCAGTTGATGAATGGATAAAGAAACTGTGGCATATATATATATACAAACGAATATTACTCTGCCATGAAGAATGATAAAATTATGGCATTTGCAGGGAAATGGATGAAATTGGAGAATATCATGCTCAGTGATATAAACCAATCTCAAAAAACTAAAGGACGAATGATCTCACTGATAAGCGGATGGGGACATATAATGGGAGGTAGGCGGTGTTAGCGTTAGGGTTAGGGTTAGGTTTAGCGTTAGGGATAAGGAGGGTGGTAAGAATGGAGGAAGGAAGGACTGTATAGAGGGAAAAGAGGGGTGGGAGGGGTGGGGGGAAAGGAAAAAAATAACAATGAATCAAACAACATTGCCCTATGTAAATTTATGATTACACAAATGGTATGCCTTGACTCCATGTACAAATAGAGAAACAACATGTATCCCATTTGTTTAAATAATAATAAAAAAACAGTAAACATTAAACAGATTTCTTGAAGTCTATAATAAAGTTAAAAATGAGACTTACACTATACTTCCTCATTCTGAAGAATTTGTTCCAAACTCAAAGTACTATTTAATAAACTCTTGCTTTTGATTAAGTTAATACAATATAGACTTATTCTTAGATACCTTATATAGGAATAATAAAACAGTTTTTCCCCTGCATGTGGTCCACCACAATGGATATCTTGAGTTTCATTATAGATCCACATTAGGATAAAACATTAGGTAAAGTACCTGTTTGAGAAAACCTGGCAACAGTCATGCTGAGAATCCTTTGTCACTTTATTATAGCAGGCTGATGAAAGAACTTTAAAAAATGTCAAATATTATACACACAAACACCCACATACACTCATGATATACACAACACATACACACATGTACCTTGCACTAGGTGGATACATGGTAGGTTGCAATGAATTTTTGGACATGGTTTAGTCTGATTTATTTTGATAAATAGAATATTTCTCACATATAGTAATATGGATGAAGCTGCCAGACTTTCCATTAGAGAAGCAAGTTCAACATGTTAACATGAAAACAAACACTGGTAAAGAAGCAATATTTGAGGGATGAATTCTATTAGAGTAATAAATGACTTAGACTTTCATAATCTATCAATAGTAAAGAAGGCTCCTGAAATCAATATGGGTTCTGGATGTAGATTTATAAATGGCTAACTAAAACTATAGAAAGCTCAGTTAGTTTATGCCGACCCCCAGGCAGCCCAAGTTAAAAGAGTGAAGCTATGAATTTGTTTTGTTAGTATACACTATTTTATCTTGAACATACCTCTAACCTCAGTAGCTCCTGTATCTCCTGTATCTTATGATTTCCTTTGGTGTTCCAGTGGGGATTCCCTTCCCCAACAGCACAAGGTACCTCTCTCTGGCTGCTCAACCTTGTCATTCACATCCAATCAACAAGTACTTGTACCTAAATATCTTACCCGAAGAATCAACCTTTATTCTAATGTGAATGCTGGTCTTAAAGCATTTACATTTACATTTCTTATGTTATTTCCTTTGGATATTAAAATGGCATTTTCTCAGACTTAAATGCCCTTACAAAAATGCAGAGACTTTCAATATTCCTTAAACTATACTGGAAGATTAGCATCTATAATAGCTATATAGGAATATACTCATCTTGTGTGAATAATGTACCTAGAAAATTCAAAAATATTTTCACAATAATCTTTACCTCCTTTTTATATCTGTTTATCAAGGGCATAAATATATTAGAATTTAATCAATTCTTCCTATTATTGGGGCAAGTAATAGCCCAAGTAAGCATTGGAGTTTTATTGAAGCATTTCACTGAGTTGAAATTAGAAGTTCTAATCCATAATAGCTAAATTGCTGGATTGAGGTCATTTTTCAATGAAGAATCATCACAAGTAATATATCCCAATGAAAACTTGTAGGATCACATATGAATATCATATGAATAAATCACATCTCAAATCTGAATGTCCAAATGGCAACTATGTTAAGTATTTCTTTTCCATTAAAGACATGGAAAAATAAAAGTGTTCCCACTCTACATTACAGATTAAGGCTCAGAAAACACTTTTTTTGTCCAAAGGTACTTACACATTTAGGTCATTATGACAAAGGCATCCTAAAAATAAAAGTATAATCATTGCCATGTTTTCTTCTATTCCCTCTAGGCAACATTTAAGTTCTAGTTATAATTAGTATATGTAAAAAATGCATTCCCAGACAAAATTTTAACTCCAATTATCTATCTATCTATCTATCTATCTATCTATCTATCTATCTATCTATTTATTTATCTATCTATCAAATGCATACATACATACTCACATATATGGAGATCTGAGGGATTACAGTGCATAATACTCCAAAGGACAACCTAAGAAGTACCATTTTTATATATTTAAAAGAACCCTCATGAGGATAAATATTATCCTTCTGTTTCTTATGCAACATCAGGAATATAGCTATTTACTCCCTAGTCTCTGTTACATATCCCAAGAAGGCTATTCTGCCTATTTAACGACAGTTAAGTCAAGGAACATTCTAGATCATCTGTTCTTAACTAAGTCTCTTTGAAGGACTAACAGTATATATTTTACTGCCATTATAGCCCTTGTGCTCTTTAACTACTTAGAGTTCTATGGAATGGAAGCTTTTTAACTTCCAAATACATATTTTACAAATAATTTCTGCATAATTTTGAGATTTCATTATATATTTCCTTTTGGCATTATTATTTTGGCTTGACAATTTAAGTTCTAATACTTGAGGCAAGAAATAGAAAATATATCTTTTTTGCTTTTTTCATTAAGGTATAAAGCTTTTGTAAAATGGCCTGACTCTCCTTGATGATCTTTGGCACAAATCTCCCCCTGCCCCCATGAGGCTAAGGAATTTTTTTAGAATTCTGTTTACAGATACGTAATGCATTTTTTCTTTATTCCCAGCAATAGTAATTTTACTTTGATCTCATAGCCACCAAACCATTAACCATAAGGCAGCTCATAAGCAAGGTACAAGGCAGGCAACGTCTGTGATTTCCAGGAGAAGGTCATAACCCAGAATTTTTTTTTTTAAATAACTATTACAATGAGGAACGGGGTACAGCCACAAAAGAAATAGTTATAATTTATGCCTGACTTACTTCAGCAGAATATAGTTTATTTATAAACTGCTTATGGCAAACTCTGTGTGCCCCTGTTCTATGCATGTGCTGCACTGTCTCCTGGTAAATTATTTAAATTACACCTAGCAGTAATTCCTGAGGACTTTCATACTTCATTTTCTCTATTAATGTAACAGGGAAAAGCTGCTTTGCAAGGATTGCTCTAAATTCCCAGAGTGTGAGTTCCAGACTCTGTATGTGTTGCATTATGCCTGTCAAAAAACTTGTCTTCTCCTGAAATTTATTACTGAAGTTTCTCCACCCGAGCTACTCATTGAAGCCTTACGGAAAGCTCATACATGATTTAAGCAGCTAACAGCACTGAAAGAAATAGGTCAGGTTAAAAAAAAAAAAAACCTGAATTTAAGCTACCTTCACTTATTACTTATGCAAGATTATGCATAATTTAGCACACTGCTGAATATGCAAGGACAGAATAATTGTTTACCAAAATATTTACTCTGAGTTGGTACCCGTGTTTTAGTGAGATAAGGTGACTTTTCAGCATTTGCTAATCACTTTTGAATTAAAAAACAATGAATGAGTTTTTGATTGGGTTGATAACTGCATGGCAGTATATGTAAACAGAGATCTTGTTTAACAACTTAATTCACGTAAAATACATGATACTGTTGTACAGCCTGAGCAGTTTCATTAAAGTCATCCCTCTTTAGAAAACATTTCTTCTTTTTTTCCCTTGACTATAATCCTATCATAGAGTCACACACAAGAGTTGCAGAAAATGTTTCTGTAAAATGAGCCATTTTTTTTTCTAATTTAAGATAAACATTGAATAAAATTTTTCAGGCCAAAAAGGTGAGGAGCTACTAATAGAAAGGAACTATTTGGGTTCAAAATAAGGTCTTTAGGTCAACTATTTTCCAAAAATAACATGTCTTTCTTGACATCATAGTATTTTTATTTGTAGCTTTTTGTAAGCAATTTTTAAAGGGAAAGAATTTTTTAAATGGAAAATGGAGTATGAAAGACCTCAGAAACTACTGGTAGGTATAATTTAATGATTTACCATGAAACAGAGCAGCACATGAATGAAACAAGGCACAGAGTTTGCCATAAGCAGTTTATAAATAAACTATATATAAACATTGTAAGGAAGTGTTTGTCAGTGTTTAATTTACAAAATGAAGATCAGTATTAACTAAATCAAAGTTTAAAAAGATTTATTTCATGCATTTAACATTATGTAAAAATGGATTCTTCTGTTATATATAAAGAACCAAATAAAAAAATAAAATTACATAAAACAAATTTACTTTTTAATTGGAAAATAAAATGTTTTATGGGTGGTATGAACTTCTTAATCCCCATAGTTTAAGTCCAAATATAATATAGAGTACATTTTTATAGTTCTGAAAGAACTGTCATATTTTAATCCTTATATTGAACAATTGAGAGTACTGAGTTGTGATTTATTTTTTAATGATGAAAAACCTTGAAATAAAAAAAAAAGGTACAAGTCTTAACAGATTTAATTCAGTCTTCAGAAGGAGCACCAAAGTAGTTGGAATTAAAACTAGTACTAAAAATACATATAGAAATACATGTAATAAAATGTTCACAGTAGATCCTAGTATGTATTTATCATATTTAAAAAGGGAGAATCACAATAAAATTTTAAAAATTAGGGATTTTTATGTGGTGCTCTTTAAGTTAACTAAAATTAAGGAAACTATATACAAATAGGTAACAAAATAAATTTCAATTTTTTATTGAATAAATGTAATAGGGAACAATATGGAGGTTTCTCAAAAAACTAAAAATAGATTTATCATATGATCTAGTTATCCCATTTCTGGGTATGAATCCAAAGGAAATAAAGCCATCACCAGAATGCCCATGCTGATTTAGTGTAGCACTATTCACAACAGCTAAGATATGGAATCATCTTATATATGTATCAATGAATGAATGGATAAGAAAATGTGGCATGCATACACAATGGAATATCATTCAACTATAAAGAAGAAAGAAATCCTGTCATTTGCAGCAAAATGGATGGAATTGAAGGCCATTATGTTACATGAAATAAGTCAGACAAAGAAGACAAGTACATTTTCTCTTGCATATGTGGAAGTTAACAGTGTTGACCTGAATACAGAATGATAATTACTAGGAAATAGTGGTTGGATTTCTGTTCTTTCCTCACAAATTTTCAAAGCTAACCCTTTTATAGCATAGGGGAAGATCTTAGTTGATTCATGGTTTTACATATAATGAGATTTTAAACCTAAAATGAGAAAAATATGTATTTGACAGATATCATAATTGTTTTTTCTTTAAAAAAAATATTCTTGGATAGGATTCTAGTAGCTGTCTAGCCTGAAAGGCCACGTAGATGACACAAATAAAGATGCAACATGGAGGCAGCAGAGTTGAAATACAATGTGAATTGATGAAAATTAAAGTTATTTTATTAGCATGTGTGAGGCACTGAGTTTGATCCCCAGCACTGAAAAAAAAAAAAAAAAAAAAAAAAAAAAACAAAGAAAGTTATTTTAAAAGTTGAAGACATAGCTCACAATTGTTGCCTAGAAAGCACAAGTCTCCAGGTTCAATCTTCAGCACGAAACACTTAAATTTTTTTTCAGAAGATTACTCAATTTTACTTTGATTATCAATTGATTGAAATAAATAGAAGGAAAATGTACTCTTCAAGCAAATTTTTCAAAGCAGAAATATTTAAGTGACAGCACACTGGTATGTTTAGGCATTTGATACAGTAAGGTAACTTGCTCCTGGAGAGAAATCTGACATCATAGTTACTTTCTAATGCTTGCATTAGTAACATCCTAAAAAGAATCACTTAAAGATTGAGTTTATAATGATTTTTAAATGGAGGTAACACAAATTTCCTGTAACAGATGGATAACTAAAATTTGGTGTGAAATGGAATGCCATTAAGTGGTGAAAGTAAATAAATTGAACCGCAAGCATCAGTTTTACAAAAATAGGATGTTTAGTACTATGAACAAGTTGTTTGAATATTTTTAGTAGTAATCATGTTCATTTAAAAATATAGGCAAGGCTATATATTGTTTAACATAGACTCAAATATGAAGAGGTGCATATTCGGGATGAACGTGAATTCTTGGGGAGAGAATTGGGGATCAGAGAAACTCTGTGTTTCTAGTGATTTCAAAATTATATTTCTGAGGCTGAGAGCCCCTTTATTATGCTTTATTTTCTAATGCCTGATACATTTTACAATTAAAATACTAACTGTACATTATCATAAACACACACACATCAATAGATGAAATTAGTATACATTCTAGTATAATATCTCTATAACAAAATTCAAACTATGAGAAAATAGGTTACCTGAAATAATAAAAAAGTTAAATATTTTTCTCTTATTACTTGAAGCCAAATCTCCTTTTTGATCCTCTTTTTAATAATCTTTATTAGGGATAATCAACCAAATACACAAAATGCTACATTCTTATCCTACGTTCAGGCAGAAATACAAAAGAAAAGTTATTGCAGTTTATTTCTAATCTGTGTGCAGTGTTGTGTCCTCATTACAGACTGTGAATCATAAAAGTCATAGTCCTGCTTCCTGATTGGAAGGGTTGTCTTCTATTCAAAAGGCCCCATAAATCAGGCAGAATAATCCTTTCATTCAGTAGTCTTCTCTGAATCAAAAAATTTATTCTGAAAAAAATAAGGGGGGTTGAGGCTGTTCATTAAAACATCTTTCAAAATAGTTTATATAAAACATTATTTATTTTTCCCAAGAATGTGGACTTTTTCCAGTTAAAGTACATAGTTTCCCATATATGAGGACTTGTAAAAGTAAGAACATCAAGCTTATACTTAGGTTACTGATGTGAAATATCTTGTTTCTAATCACAATTTCCAAATTGGTATGCTATATAGTCTAGGAAGCATAGCAATATTTGTTAGATTCACAAATATACTATATTTTACTATTGATTTTAAATGTAAAGTCTTTTCTAACCAATACTTGAATTTATTCTAGAATTCCCCAATATAGCAAATCCTTAGCTGGAACAAACTTATGTTTTGTCGGCCTTTAATTTCTTTTCCTTTTTCTTGAATATGAACTACCTACTTGATACTTGTTAATTAAAATCCCTAAATGTGTTTTGCTACTGCTGATTTATTTAATATTGAAAAACTACATTCTGTACACTGTGTTATTGTCTTATAACCTATGATCAAAATAAAATTAATATCTATTCTCCTCACTTTATATTTAGAGGAGAATGATCCACAAATAGAAACTTTTAGGTCATGGTGAATGCTCTAGCGTGGAGTATGAAAAGGCTGTGTTTAATGGAGGCATCTAATCAAATTTTGGAAGCTCATATCAGGCTATCGGATGGAGGGCCCATCAATTGTGATAGGAAGAATGAGCAGGAGTTAGTTCAAGAGTTAAGTTTGGGGGGTAGGTTGGGGAATAGCTGATCTATACAGAAGCGGCAGCCTATTTATCAGTTTTGAGGTGGGATAAAGCCTTTCTAGCTGAGGTGGATTCTTTAGGTTAACACTTCCATCTGGGATATTAACTAAGTGCAAAAATATAGTTAGATAAAAAATATTCTTTTCTTCATTTACAATGATTAAAAAAACTTTTACTGTATAACATTTACTAATAATGTCACTCCATATTTGTGTTTTAGATACTTTAAACATACTACTAAACATAAGTTTATTTGCAAAACTCTATTATTTTTATTTCTATTGACATCTAACTACTATAGTTTGAATGTACAAGTCTCCCAAAATTCTTATGTTAAAACTTAACTTCCAAGGTGACATTACTAAGATATGGGATCTTTGGAGGTGATTAGGTCATGAAGATAGAGCCCCAGTGAATAGGATTGTGTCCTTATTAAAAAAAAAAAAAAAAAAAAAAAAAGAAGGACTGTGGTAGCTTGTTTGACCCTTTGGCTTCCACCATGCAAGTATGCAGCTAACAGATACCATCCATAGACAAGAGAGCCAGTCCTCACTAGAGGCTGAATCACCTAGCATGCTCACCATGGACTTCCCAGCCCCCAGAACTGTGAGCAATAAATTTTTCCCAGTTGATGGTATTTTGTTAAAGCAGATTAAATCAATTAAGATATTAATGATCCTGTAAGTTCTTTGGGGGTTATACATTTAATTAAATTTCTGTCTTACTCTCAGCGTCTATAAGAGTGCTTTGGAAATAGTGTACAATTAGAAAACATGCTGACTGATCCTGAGTAAAAGAAGAAAAAAAAGTACCAGAACTCCACGTTAGAAAATATTGGCAGTAGCTCTTTAGAATTATACTAGAAGTTAGAAGTTATCTTACTAATACAATTTGTTTTCAATTATAAGAGAAACAATATTCATTGAATACTAACATTCATATATTTAAATGTATGTCACTCAGGTACAAATACAAAGGCATGGACAATTAGTTTTCATATGAAATTATGTGTTTTTCATTAATTGTTTTTTACTAAGGTCCTTTAATGAATCAAGAGAAAGTTATACTGTAATTTTTCCTATGTATTTTCTTATTTCAGAAATATCTATATTTTTATCACTAATTTTTTTGAATTCTATCTGGTTAAAATACTTCTGAATAGTTTTATTAAATTATTTAAGATTATTTTGGTTTCAATTAATAGAAACTAAACTTTGTTAGCTTCACACACACACAATGAAGGGTAGAGAAGATAAGGTTTTCTTTCATATTTAAAATGAAAAAAAAAAACCTAATGAAGAAAGCTTAGGGATTGGATGGACCTCAAAGTCAATAGGAATCAAGAGTTTTTATGCATCTATTTCCTTTGGTACTACCTGTTATTAGCACACTCTGTCTTTGTAGACCTGTATTGTCCACATGGCCACTTATAGTTCCCAAGTTACACATTTTATCGCTTTAATACCAGAAAATTAACTGTGATAGACTATATGTGGGTCAAGTGTTTACCCATGAATGAACAGTGGCTATACTAAGAGGTTATGACTATTTTCTCAGTTTGAAACACAGAGAAGATGTGTGGAAGTTTAATAATATCATTTGGGTGGGGCAATTTTCATTTGAAGGTGAGCAAGCTAGCTATGAGCATAAATGTTAATTTTATTTCTCTTTCACTTGAATAATAATAACAAAGATTATACAGTTGTCACTTAATGAATTTCGACCAGCCATTTCCATATGCTTCTTCTAATGTATGGGATAAATGTTTTATATTGAATGCATATTCTTTGTATTACATTAATGTACTGAGGTAAATCAGACATAGTTCATCATTCATCAGGATCCCTAACTCTTATTCATTTCCTAGTACTAATTATTTTAAAAATTTACATCTGGAGAGTTTCAGGGAAAGGTAAAGATTAACAACTATCCTCTATATTATTGGTGACATGTAAGGATAACCATGTAAAACCAGGAAACTTGGGTTATCTTTTTACTAGCAAGATCTGTCACAATAGATGCCATCAGTTATCTTAAAGAGGAAATCCAATGACTGTTCAAAGTTCAGTCTCTTGTGTAGAAACTTTGTTAAAATGAGACCAAGCTTTGGTTAGGCCAACATGAGAATTCTGGATGGATGAACATTTATATTTTTTTTATTATAAATCAATAAATTGCCATTTAATGTTTAACATAGCGTTCTCTCTGAACATGATAAATGGTGTCCAGCTGTGTGGAACTCATGAACTATCTGTGTGTTGATCAAAACAAAATGCTGATTTTGAAAGGCTGAAAACCAGGACGAAGAACATGGCAAGTTACTGATGGAGAGAGAGAGAGAGATCAGTTTATTGGGGACCTCTGGGTTGTCAGCCTGCATAACCCAGTCACTGACTGACTGCACAATCTTCAAAAAGGAAAATATATGCCTAATTTAGGTAACTTTCCTATAAATACAAAATTAAACAATTATTAAACATATTTCCAGAGAAAGAAATGGAGCTTCCTGTTCTCCCCATCCCTGCTTTGTAATTGATTTCTAAAGGAAAACATTTTCATGATTTTTTAAGGAGGACCACAGTCTTCTTACAATGTCAGCATCAGACCCTTTATTATATTTCATTCTGGGCTTACTGTACACAGTCTGTTAGCTGCAAACATATATTTCTGCCAAGTTAAGTTTGTATACATGTCTGATTTTCTATATAATGGAATGTTTATGCCACCAAAGGGTTTCAAATGGCATAACTTGGAATAAAAACCTGCATATCCCCAAAGTGACTCTAAACAGGATCAGGCAAAGCTTATATACTAGACAAATAATCTTAATTTCATTTTATCTTTTTATTCCCCACTTTTAAAAAAAATTCAATGATTCTTAGTAAAGTTACAGAAAGCAGTACTGGCAGCAATTTCATTGTTATGTTATCAGCAATGAAAAAGGAAATAGGATTCAGTCACTGATCATTAAATCTTTTTATAATCCACTAAAACATTGAATCTGATTCCTCCAACACTATTAGGCTCTTATATTTAAATTTAAGATAATAAAACACATTTCTTAGTCACAGAGCAATTTAAAACTAGTACCCCAACCCTAGACTAAGTTTTTAAATTATATTTAGCTTTCATATAAATACTAGGCTAGGTTTTACTTTTAGTATCTGTTTCTTGATATTGTATTGATTGCACTGATAGACCTCCCCATAGTAATTTGTTTTCAAATGAAAGCAAATAAGGCAACCGTATTCATTGAAGAGATAATATTATTTATTTTCTATTACATGATTGTGCTCAAATATGCAATCCTATAGACTTAGCAACCACCTACACACAACTAAAGCCCTCAAGTTGCTAACATCATGCCCTCTATTCCACTCTTTTTCTACTTGTATTTCTTTCCATCACATCCTTTTTTTCCATAGAACCAGCCAAATTTTCATATGCTTGCTGCATCCTCATGATACCCACGGCAATGGAAATCATCTCTGTATGTATAGTGTACACTTTACAAAGCAATTCCTCACTTGTCTCATACTTACTTATTACAGTTTTGAATTGTTCTTTACATGTGTGCTATCTCTTCCCAAATACATGTTAAAAATACTGTCCAACAGATCACCTGTATATTTCACAGCAATTTAGCAATTTATCACTGTTATACAGAGTATTTACTACATAAATATAGCAAGTGAAATGAAATTTTTTTATATTTATTTTTTATAAATCAATTTATAGTTTTTCCATGTCTGTTTCTAGCTAGGACTATCTGCATCCTAATCTTTCTAAATCATGAAAGGAAAATTTTTATATACATGATCAGGTTACATGGCAAACTTTTTGAGAGAAGACAGTATCATGTGTAATATACATATAAATAATCAATGAAATAAAGTACCAGTCATTTTATTCTTATCCTTTTCATAATACAAAGATATTAAGTATTCTGAATAAATGTTTGTTAATTAGATGGGTGAAAATAAATAGGTTTAATTATAATTGAGAACTGTGCACTTAGGTTACCTAATTCAAAATGATAATGTATCTATTTCTGCTTGCATTGTGTTTGTGGAGTCTATATTTTTGCTTAAAATTATGACTTACAAAATGCTAGAATACTACTCATATTTCTACTAAACTACTGGGTTTGTTCACTTAAGTTGTATTGATATTTTAGTAAACCTGGTTGTGCAAAGTTGTTCTAATGTCTTGTTCAAGTGTACTGTCAACAGGTAATTGTTAAGAAGACTCAAAGTAAGTGATCAGCAAGGACTTCATGATAAAAATTCACTTCAGCAAGCACATATGAATCAATCTCAGCAGCATGAAGCATGTGTTCTAATGTTCATTTAGATTTATAGAAGTTTATGTGATAAAAGGGAACAAGTAAGACATAAAAACCAGCCCGGATGGAACTGGTATAGTGTAAGCAGTTAAATTTTGTAGATTTGGCTTCTACTGTGGCTAATTGATATTTTGAGAATTAAGTCCTTGCTATTTGACAAGGTATTATATTAAGAGCCTGGACTCAGCAGTCAAGACAGTCTGATCTGAAACATGAATCTGCTACTTATAGCTTGTGAAACTTTCTTAAACTCTCTGTGCCTCAGTATTGTCATCAGTAAAATAAAGAGAGTTTTTTAGAATTAAATGATCTTAATACATTTAAAGTATTTAGAAGGTCTGGTATAGAAGATAGATTCAATGTTTTCTATTATTAAGTTTTAATAAAAATCTAGTTTTGTTCTTGTTCTGGCATTCATTGTTACAGTGTGGAAATTAAGGGAAATATAGAAGTATCAATTCAATCTTCAACGATTCAAAAATTGTGAGATCTAAATAAGTTTCTTATTCAATATCTGCCAATTTTTAAAAAAGAATATTCCTTGTGGGGCTGGGATTGTAGCTCAGTGATAGAACACTTGGCTAGCACATGTAAGGTATTGGGTTCAATCCTCAGCACCACATAAAAATAAGTAAAATAAAAGCATTGTGTTCATCTGCAACTAAAAATATTTTTAAAAGAATATTCCCTGTGAGTTAGGCTTTTATTTATAAAATTCCAAGCCACAAAATTCAGCCCAAAAGCCCTCTTAGGGCTTTTGTTAATACTCAACTGACATAATGCTGAAATTTATAATGGTTAGATCACTATAACAAATCAAGAGGGAAAAAACTTTCTCTCTTTTGAATTAGAATAGTCTGTCCTTCTGTCCCTTTGACATGGCTTCTGATTTCTACCTGCCCTTCTGGCAACCTGCCTCTATGTAATCTGTGCCTCAACTTGTTTCTTTCTCATGACATTTATTTCCGTGTCTTCTGAGGTCCAAGAACAAACAGTAAAATCATAGCTGTTGCATATATTAATGCAGCAAACACTAACCTTCCTAAATTTAACAAATTGATCAGGTGTTCTCAGTATGGGAAACTTCACTGATTATTTACAGCATAGTTATCACTCTAAAATGTTAAAATCTAATTTAAATGCTGCAAGTTATTCAGAACAAAACATTCTCATCTATATTCTTGGCAACTACTTGCTAAGGCTTTTCCATGTAATATTCAATTAATTTAGCAATTTTGAAAGTTTTTACTTTTAAATGTAGGGAAAAAAGAAAACATTAATCAAGTGACTAATAATTTTCATTCTATAGGACTTCTATTACCCATAACATTTCTTTTTTTCATTTCAGTAAACAGCAAAAAGTTCCTAAATGACCTTCATTCAAAACAAACAGAATATGAGGAAAGAAAGCCAGGAAATAAAATGTCCCAAAGAAAATCTGTAACAGTGCAAATCAAAGCATATACATAATGCTTTAGATTCCAGTGCTCTAGGGAATAATATTTTTCTCAGAAATTTACTTTCTACAATATCTATTAAAATATAACATTAAAAATGCTCCACTCTAAATGGGATCTAGTAATACTATGTGTTTCTGGATTCTTTAAATTACAACCTGACACTAATATATCTGAAACCAGTGGGCAGGCACATCTGCTTTTCCTGTCCCCTTACGATTCACCTCACCTAATTAATCCTTAAACTGCTTTGTAAAACATGATTACCTCTCTTCAAACTATTCAGTATCATGCCATTCTTCTTCTTCCTCTTTCACATATTTGCCTTTCATTTTTATTATTACTTTTGATCTAAGCAACGTTTTATTATTATATAGTTTAAGAAGCACCAAGTGAATTATGAAAACTGATAAAACTAGCAAATGTAACAATCAGAAGACTCTTTCAGAAGCCAACTCCAGATGAAATTCATAACTGATCCTCTGGGTCACTGTGAGAGGGTAGGGGAGTATCTGGAAACTAAAGACAGTTCTAGATGAAGAGGGACAGTAAGAACATATTCAAGAAGTATTTCTCCATGAGTGTTTCTAGTGCATTGCCTTAATTTATCAAAACAGGATTTTTAAACCTCTAGTAATATTCACTTTTTACATTATTTTGTCAGAAAAGTTTTATGCTCTTTTTTATTGAAGAGGACTCACTCAGAAATAAGAATGTGCATCAAAATCTACTTCTAGATCTGTCCTTTTCTCCTATATTGACAGATGTTTCTTTTGATAATTCCCCTTCCTCCTGTGGTCTTCTTTGGCATTTGAATGAAAAGTTTATTCATACTAAGAGCAATAACAAATACAAACATTTCTATAACACTGAGTTTTCAATGCATTTCTCATCTGTTCTATGATAGGCTCTCACAACAAAATATAGATAAGGGAAATATTGGTATTAACCCTCTATTATGGATTTAAAAACCCTTAGATTTACAGACATAATTGACATAGAGATTTTTTCCATTGAGCCCAAGTTGAGAACAGGTAAAGGCATGGGTTAAGTGCTATTTTGACATGATCTTCTATTTGTAAACACTGCACTCTTTTTTCTGGGAGAAACAAGGTCAGAATTTTTTGGAAGGAAACTAGATTCTACATCACATATGCCAACATTTTCTTTGACCTATCCTACAATAAATGCATGCCAAAGAATACCAGATGACTAAATAACATGAAAATTGAAAACTATGATCATTAAACATATCTGTTTATTTTGAATTTCAAAAAATATAGTCATAATTTTATTGTTGAGGTTTGGGATTTTTTCTGTTTTTAATGAGGTATTTGTTTTTAAATTTTAAGTAAATGACACTCATATGGGTGTATGTTATTTCTCCTTAATCATTCAATTTTAATGATTTAGAAATACTTCCTAAAGGATGATAGCTTTTATTTTTAAAATAAACTGCATAGCTACAAAGTCTCATAGAGAAATAGCACTGATACCACACAAGGTGGTTAAACAGCTTATGAATTAAGCTCCATATAAGCAAATTTCTTTGTAAGTAATTTATATTGTATGGTAAAGTTGTATCCAACTAGAACAGCAAATTAAAACATTAATCACATCTGTAAAATTTAGGGCCTTGTGCATACAGAAAAAAATATTAGGGAAATACATTTTCTTGTATTGCTGAAATAAATATTCCACATATGGAAGCCAGTCTAATCCTTCTCATTATAGTGTGGATGAAGATGAACATTAAGCCCATATAACATTTCTTCTTGAATTAGTCGATAGCTCATTTTAGTAGGTAGCACATATTTCCAAACCTGAAATGCCCATGTTCAGTCAGATTTGCAGTCCCCTTTTCCCTCGCTGCTCAGGCTTTCCATCACTGTTAGGTAACCACTGTGATTATTCCATATCACATACTGATGAGATGGCAAAACAGTTACAAGCTTTCTTCCCTGCATTAAGCAGGTTGTAAGCCATGGAAAACTAACTTGCCCTGAAATTATCAAGCATTCCAGTACTCTGTAGCAGCACCAATGCAGGCAGCCTGCCAAAACACATTCAAGACACCAGCCCCTATTCTCAAGCACATTTTAATCCAGCTGTTCCTCACAAAACATCCAGCATGCTTTGATTTACTGCCCTACTTAATTAGAATGTAGAGTATGGGAGACCATCTTACACACAAGATAAGCATCTTGAACGATATTTTAAATTTTTTCAAATGTAGGGGGGGTTTTGTTTGTGTGCTTTTTATTCTCATAACCAAATATTGAACTGTGTGTGCAATATTGCTGCATTTCCAGTGTTAGCACCCTGGAACTAAAAATGCAGATTGACTATATGTAGAAGAAAGCAAAAACATCTCCAATTGTCATTCTAGTTACAATCAAGGTACTGTTCACTTCAAGTTTTCCAGCACTCTACTATGCATAGTTCAGGAAAGAAAACAATAAAATAAAATTCTGAGTTTCCAGCTAGAATTTTGGGGATTTGAATTAAGTTCTGATAAGATTTCCATGTTAAGAAAGTGGCTGAGTTGCTAGTAGTTCTTTAATCTCAGGGTACAGCTTCCCTGAGAGACCACTGCAGGTAGGGCTAAGCAGACATATCCAAACACCTGAAGTATTTCTAACAGGAGAAATTTTCAAACCCATATTTAATTATGCACATGAAAATTTTAAGCAAAAGATCCAGAATTCTTAACATCCTTACGTTAAGAAAATGAGAACAAATAATGAAATATTGAAATTTTTGGTAATAATGGGTATTTTAGTATCTACAATAAACTAATAACATTAGATCACAAAATTTGATTAGGGACTTTGCTTTGCTATTCAGAACCTCCTCACCTAAAAAAGATGTTATTTTTTTAAAGGGTCAAATATTGCTTCCACAGATGAGAAGATATGTACATAGAACCTACCCTTTTGTACTACATATAATATAATCATGATTGAAGTAATTGTTTGAATTTAAGGTTTAGTTAAATCCACAGAAAAGAACACATTAGACTTTCAAGGAGTTTCTAATCCATACGCCTCCTCCAATTTTACATCTGTTTTTCTCCCTCAAAATATAAACATACCTCAAATAGCAAGAAACAAAAAAAAAGAAAGAACAAAAAGTCTATTAGTCTATTATCTTTAAATAAATTATTTCCCCAAAGAAAAAACTACTTTTAAACTCTAATATAGTGGATTTTTAAAATATTGTAAAGCTAATTTTTGTCATAGAAGAATTAAGCAATATATAGAATATAACTATATTTATTACACTTTTATGGACATATTTCATGACCAAGGCAGAAATATTATCTTTGTAAATAACAGCAATGTCAATGACATGCTTTAGCAGAAGGTACACACTCACTTCTCTATTTATTTAAATATTTCATATTTATAAAATTTATAGAGAAGAGCATGAAATGTTTTTCTTTCAAATGTTCATTCTTCAATGGTTAATTTAAGTTCCATACAACTCTGAATAATTATGTAAAGTGCCTTTCTGAGTTGTGTATATATGACACCAAAACAGTTCATTTTGTAGAAAAACATTCAGCCAAGCCTTGAGTTGCTATTACTTATGATTACACACTTTTCAGCTTTTTTTTCTACCAAGTAGTTGTTTTGGCACCATGCATTCATTACCTGTGTTCCCATTCTAAAACCTATTCCTATCATTTCTGTGATCTTAATAAATGTGACCACATAGGTTTCCTAAGACATATTGTGTAATTTTAAATATTTGTTTATTGAGTAACAAGCAATACAGGTGACACAATTTCATATATCAGGGCATATAGCCAAAAATGAGAATGAAGAAGAACTTAGGAAATGTAGCAATTGGAAGCTACAAATCTGGACAGGGGATACTAAAATAGGACCCACAAATGCTTCATAAGAATAAAACACATGGATTCTGAGGTCAAATACTTTTGATAACATTGCACACTATAACCTGTCTGGAAAGAATTGATTAATATTATAAAAATATTTAAAGGCTCTGTGAATCCCTAAGAAAGGAATATATTTAAATTTGTTAAGTAGTGTGGTGGACAAGGAAATGCACCACTCACAATCCTCCACAAGAAACATGCATTTCCCATCTTCAGGAAGTGTATTCAAGTGTATTCAGCTCTAGTATACCTCCCCCATATGTTGTATGAGTCAGAAGCTCCACCATTCCAACCTAATGCACAATACTTGACGAAGCAGTCCTCACTTGCTACACACTTCCAGTCTGCTGATGCTTGTTCCAAGTATGCATAGCCATTCAGGTCATTCAGCTTCTTCCTCTGACCCATAGATCTTGCTCCCTCCTTTTGCTCTCAGACATGTTGGTCTTTCAAGCTCTCCCTTGGGATCTCATTCTAGAGAACCCAACCTGAGACAGGTAACATTTAAGAACTTAATTTGACTACATGATGCATTCTAGAGAATCTGCTTTGGGGAAAGCTGAAATAAGATTTTAGAGCCACAGTGCTTCATCGAGACTAAAGAAAAGGTGTACTGAATCTAACCTGAAAACATTTGACTCTATATCTGCATTTCTGTCCTCCAGCAGAGTAATCATTCAATTTTTCTCTCCTTGACCTCTGTCTCAGTCTTTATGACTTTACTGCAAACATCATCTGAAATTTCTTTTTTTCAAGTTAAATTAGAGTTGTGGGTTTCTGTGGCATGCTTAAATCCCTACATGTTATAACTAAAGTCTATTTCAAGAACACTACATTTTCAGTTACTTTTTAGAGTATAAAACACAAGATCAGATGGTTTACTCTCAATGAAAGCAAGAATACTGCAGCATTTACATATTTTAAATACTCTTCACAATTTCATCCTTGTCAATATATCTTCATCATGCAAAAATTTACATTGACCCAAACCACTATTGAAATATAAAAATATCCATTAAAACTATTCCACATGCTTATATCCCGAACTGATCTGTAATTAGAATCAGATTTTAGGTCTCTTAAATCCACCGTAGTACTATAGCAAGCAATTAACTACTTTGTTGATTAACTCTATTACTAATTTATTTCAGTTTAAAATGTCTTCTATTTCAGTTCTAAAATATATAACTCCTAAATACTCATTTTTCGCAGAGAAAACTTAGTATCATCAAATGTGGAACATCTAACCTTAAAGTTAAAGCATTTAAATCTCTCTCTCTCTCTCTCTCTCTCTCTCTCTCTCTCTCTCTCTCTCTCACTAAAGAGAGAGAGAAAGTCCCAAAGGTAAATCTTTATTAGAACAAAATAAAATTTTCATATTATGTCTCTTCCTTTCTCTTTTCTTTTCTTTTCTTTTCTTTCTTTCTTTTTTTTCTTTTTTTTTTTTCTTTTTTTTTTTTTTTTTTTGTGGTGCTGAGGATCAAACCTAGTGGCTTGTGCATACTAGATGAGCTCTCTGCCACTGAGCTACACCTTCAGTCCACATTCTGCCACTTTCTTACATGAACTTTAATGAAGAGAAGAAGTTCTTCATCTTTCCTACATTTGAAATTTAGATAGGTCATTTTATGACACAACAAATACAATAAGTTGCAAACACACACTAATTATATATTTAGTAAATTTAAAATACGGTGTTAGGTGAATTTTAATGGCCATTGTTTTAAGAACATATTTTGGACATTTTAGTTCTAAGTTCATTTGTGCTCTTGTATGAGCTGACTTTTCCCCCAAAGATCTAGAATGAACAATTTTGCTAATCTATTTTGACAAATGCAATGAAAACTGTTACCATTATACGTACTAATAGACGTGTTCTATTTCCAAGCTGTATACATATTTATTAAGTATGAACATGTTCCACAGAACATATATTTATAACCTACAGCCAAAAGTAAACAAAAAGACCAAAAACAATATGGAAGAAAGATTATTAAAATAAAACTATAAGCTCCATTCTGGTATCAGAATGGAGAAGGCTCTGATAAATTGCCATTTCACCAATATTCCTAAAACTTTCATTTCCTTTTAATTTTTACAAAGGGGTGGTATCTCAGCACTTCTAATACATTTTGTCATTCAGCAAAAAGGGGTGTTAAAGGGTTTTCCTCAAGTTTATAGAACACATCTCTCTGCTAGTAGGTGTACCAGTAATGCAATTGCAAGTAAGCTAATGAAGAAATTAAATCACTTGCCTTTTTCTTGTCTCTTTCTTAAAGAGGTTGCATTTTGTGCTGACAGTGCATAGCTGATAAAATAGCAATTTTTGAAAAGCTTGCTCATTTAGCTACTCTCAGAACCCCTGCTGACATCACTGACATTTTCTCCAAATATGCAAATATTGTAAGTCACTTTCTAAGATGCATGCATATATTTCCAAAAATGTTATTATTTTATGATCAACTAGGCATAAATGCAGAGGCAGACTAGTTTGCTGGCTTTGTAATGCCACACTCATAAAATGACTTTTTTTTTTTTTAAATGAGGTTTGGTAGGAATCTGTCAAACCTCGTAGATCTTTAAAGGTGAGTTATTCCTTTTATATAAAGTGGGGGTTATTTTAAGGCTTTCCCATTATATAAACATAAAAAAAGGAGGTAAAAACCCGTAAGCTCAGCAAACTTAAATACCTGGGTGACAATGGCAATATTATCGTTAAACTCGACGCACAACTTTTGAAATACAGTGCAGATGCAGTAGGCACGAATACTATCTTATTTAAATGTCTGTATTAAGCACAACCACTCTCTGCTAAAAATGGGAAAAAAACAAACAAGTCATATTCATCAAAGTAATTGTGTAGGTACTTTCAGTACCAAAATGCCTAGAATGAAGGATTGAACTGCTAACGGCAGCAGTGACAGCCATGAATCATGGTAGGCTACTCCGGGGCCTTTACCACCATAAAACAAAAGATGTAGATGAAAAATGCTGCAATTAAGTGATTTGATTTCTGCCCCCTTTTTCCTACTGCATTCGTGCATGGCTGCACAGCAAAGATTGATGGGAAAAATTACTCTACGTGATCTCTGACAGAGCCTTGGAACAATTCTATAAGGGGGAAACATACAAATCAAACCAGCTTTCTTGTATTCAAACAAAATAATACATATAAAGCAAATACTTTAGCCTATATCCAAAGCACCAAAATTTGCATGCACACATAAATTGTTGAGAAATGCTCTGCTATCAAAGCCAAACTCATGGATTTTCCAGCTAGTTGGGTTATACTGATATTTGTTTAAATAAATATTCAATCAGTACAGCCAAGTGGCATCCTCAATATGTCTGTGCTCTGAGAACAAATTACAGATACAAATTTGTGAAGGTAAAACATTCTTATCTTTTATATCAGTAAATTATTAATGAAAATACACACAAAATAAAATAATAGAAAATTTCAGTGACTATTCAACTCCCCTGTCATTATAGTCATTTAAAGGGACATTTTTAATGGGTATTCACAACTCAGTTGGGGGTCCTACATACAAAAGAGTCATACTTGAATGCCAGAGAATATTTTCCTGTGGTTGGTATGTATGTTTGAATGATGTTAAATTGCAACATCCACCAAATAAAATAAACAATATATCTAATATGAAGAAATAATAATTCCTACTGTCAGAGTCTACAGTGAAATTATGGGGATTTCATTTCCTAAAGAGGGGTCATTCAGTCTCCGTCTGCTGTAAGAAATATACAGTTAATTTAACTTGAATCTGTACAATAGAATTGCCCCCTCCCTCAGGAGGTGAAAGAACAAGTGTACACCTGATTTTGTTTAGTGTACTGAGGTCATATTTAAAGGCTGCTAGTGCGGTGATGTTGAATTAGGTAAATTCTTACATTTGATCTATAAATGTTTCCACTTCTGTTTTTCAAATATTGGGGTGCTTTAAATAATGAGGTAATGACAGGATTTTGCAAGACAGTGTGAAATTTCAATGTTACTATTGATTTCTGCACAGTTAAGAACCTTTAGAAATACATTCTATTTAAGGTAGTATTTTACTATGGCTACTCAGGGAGTTACTCGCCCCCACAATAAAAGGTGTAATGTGTTTAATTGTTGTGGTTCTTTTACTATGTGTCACAGTAGGAAATTCTTGGATCCAGGGACAGAACTTATCAGCAGATTCTCTGACTTTAATAATAGAGAAATCTCTGAAATAATACCATGGTTTTGTAAAATATCACAGATCGGTGAAGTTATATGAAATCACTCTTTTTATAAGTAAAAAATGGTTGGCTATCACAATTGAAAGCACTCCAACCTATATGAGTTTGGTATAGGGTAAATATCCGGCTTCAGTTTCCTTCATAAAAAATAAGCAGGTTAAATGTTACAAGTAGTGTTTAATATTCTTAAGTATATTTATATTTTTATCTTCATCTACTTGATAAATATTATTATGTTTCACCAATGACCCTTAAATAAGTCAACAAATATTATCAATTTTCCAGACCATAATGACTATATCTTAATTAATTAAGGTAAATCTAACTGTATAAGCAATTCATCAGTGAATTTTCTTCAAAATCTCATTTAATGCTTCCTTTTGTAGATGGATTTTTAGTTTACCTACTGTGATACATGAAAGATTTTTTTCATTTTTAGACATTACCTCCCTTTCTTGTATTAAAAACAAAGTGTAAGTAAGGAAAAAAATCATCCTTAAGGAAAATATAGAAATTTAAACATAATAATAATAAAAGGACTGTGACTGAACTTAAAATTTGGTTCTGAGCTTCCTAGCAGACTGAAAAGAGAGGGGAAAATGTTAATGTCCTTTTATAGGTTCTATCTTTTATATTAAGGCTCTTAAGGTCAAGAGGCATATCCTGTAGTTCATTTGGATATTCTTTGGTAGTGTTCTTTTCCTTTTCTTCCACCTCCTTTTTAAAATCATTTTTCTTCTGCAGTGAGATTTTAGGCAAGTAATTAAATTGATCAGTGTAGAAATTTATTTTAGAGAGGACTCCCATTATTACATTGCTTAAAATTTTAAATATTGGGATATGTAGTGGTATATATGAAAGTCCTTCTTACATTACATATATTGAAAAGAGGGTCAATGCAGCAACCTATGCCCCAATACCAGTACAACTGAGTTATTTTGTAGAAATAAGGAAACTTAGATAAATGTCATCTAAAGAGTTTTAAATTATTCCTTGTTTGGTATAATCTCTGTGTTAATGCCTACCTCCCTCCTTTTTCACTATGTAGGCTTTAAATACCATCTCTATGTTATTGATTTCCAACTTCGTATTTCCATCATAGACTTCTCCATTGAATTCTGAACTTTATTATCCAATGCTTACTTGATAACCCCTTAAAAGTAGTTCTTAACTCAGTTGTCCATCTTGGGAAAAGGTACTATTATTGATTTAGTCACTTGAACACCAGATGCTTTTTCTGCCCTTATTTCCCATACTTCCCTTCATATGCAATCAACAGAATACATTGTGTCTACCTCCAAAATATATTCAGAATTTGTCCAGTTTTTTTCATTTCCATTGCTGCTTCTCTAATTCAAATCTTCATTTTCTCTTATTATCTTGGAATAGTAAATTCATAATAGATGTTTTAATTTCCCCTTGAAATTTTAAACTCTACAAAATTTAGAATAGGAATTATCCTTTCTAAACACTGCAGACCATCCTTCCTAAACTCTCAAGTGACTTTCTTTTCCACTTTGAATAAAATCCAAACTCCTTAACATAGCCTAGGTCATCAGACATCTGACTATCTCAGCTCATCTCAGCTCCCTCCCTGCTCCAGACAACTGAGTCTTCTTTATACTCCTGAAAACTCAGTGTTCATTTTCATAGTTGGAATTTTGCATTGGACATCATACTCACAGATCTGTCTTATTCCTGGTTCCTTTTTATCAATCAGATATTACACCTTCAGCAAATTTCCCCTCATCACAAAATCAAAATTAACACTGCTCTATTACTATTATACCAACAGAATTTCAGCACTGTAATATTTTATTAATTAATTTATTTTCTTCCGTTATCTATCTCACTTCCTCTAGGATATTGTTAATATTGTCAAAGTATTGAAATATTGTCAATACTGTTCATTTTACAATCCTGGGATCCAGAACAATGTTTGGCAACTAGGGGTCAGTAAATTAGAATTTACTTAATAAATTCTCTTTTGAAGAGAAATCTATGTAGGAGGTAACTTTAACCCTGCATATTACTTTTTAATGTCTGCTTTTATATTTTTTTATTTGCTTTACTTATCAGGCAAAAAGAGTAAAAGCCAAGGAAGAAACTTAGAAGAAAAAAAGAGAAACGCTAAATTTGAATGCAAATTTTTATCACAGAATAAGAGTTCTTGTACTTTTCAGTTTAAGTAATTGGAAGGTTAGAGAACTGTCACTTGATATAGCAATCATCCCGGGAAGAACACTAAAGCATAAAGCAGGCACTCATACTGCAGTCTTCTGTCTCCATTAATCAAGTTTATAGCAGCCACATGTAGCACCACCAGATGCTGGGAATTTTAGTGCCTAGAAAAATCTCAATTTTATACCAGACGGCCACAAAGTAGAGGCACAGAGCAAGTTACATTACTGCCCTGTAACCTGCAAGGGTTAAATAAAAGCTCTTTGGGCAGCTCCCAGGAACAAGGACTCCTTCTGATTACACTTAGGAGCTTCTGGTGTCACAGAATCTTCTCAAAATAAGAAAAATAAGAGAACCCTAAAAATTTAAATTTTTATTTCTATGTTAGTGGAGACACTATCCTGGAAAGTCAGATCTTTCCTTTCAAAATGGTGTTTAAGGCAGCATTCAAAAGAAAATAAAATGGCTCTATTAGTCATAAGATATGAAAAATGGAATCAGTAAAGTCAATGACCTAGGTAACTGGTTGACCATGGTGGAATCTTTAAGTAAGTTTTTGGATCCATAAATTATAGCCAACCACACAACCCACAGACTGCTGTGAAAAAGTGGTAAACAGACCAGTAACATGCAGCAACCATAGAAAGAGTAAGGAAAATGCACACAAAGAACCTGGAGTCAGTGGTCCCCAGAAGTAATGATGGAAGGATACTGGAGGATGGTCCATTCAGTATGCCAATTCTAGAGGAAGGAACTGTGTAGGAAAAAGTGGAAGAAGGCAAGTGGACTCGCAGGAAAAGCATCAAAGACCCTGAATTCTTAAAAATGAAAAATTGGATAAAAAGGCAATCCGTAAAATTCCCCTACTTCACGTGGGGAACTGTGCTAGAAAAGGTTTATTCAGAGAACCAAGCATAATTCATTATATGAGGAGAGTTTAAAAGGAGGAATTAGCACCTGTACCACACGGTGTTAATTGTGTTTAGCTTAATTGATTCATAAATATGGCTATTAGTTTATAGATGGTGTCAGATCTGTTTATCCATTACATAAACCCATTTTTAAATTTAAGCCTCAACATACAAACCTTATCAGATAATTGGCTGTTTCCAATATAATAGAGTTTTGAATACCAATCAAGTGCCATGGTAAAAGGGCAGATTATTCTGGATTTGATCTCCTGGAACCCAAGTTCCCTGACAGAGTAGAAGTGGAAGAGGAAACTAAATTGGGTATTAAAAAGGCACATGTATGAATGAACAAAATTTTTAAAAATACAAATTACAAATGAAGCAGACTTGTTTCTTTTCTTTAATACAGGATCAGTAGGAAATATTTCACCAAAAGGAGTAGAAGTGGATGGGTTTTTCTTAGGAACGAAAAGTAACTTAAATTCTCTGGGAGGTTAAGAAATATTTCCCTTCTCTTGGGTTTCTAAGTGCTTTATAGAGAAGGAAGAAAGCAAATCTATTTAGCTGAAATAAAGGAATACTAAAAGAAGAAATATGTCAATTATTGTTACAATATCTAGAAAGTAACCATAAGCACACACACACACACACAAATGCACATGTGCTTTGAACTAAAATCCCAAAGAATAATCAGTAAGAGTTTATGTCACACAGATTCTTTGGAAAATATGTTTTTATCTTATCCTTCAGAGAAGATACTTTGCGAAAGTAGCAAGGGCCTAAAACCCACCAATTAAATTTACCAATCTTTCTTTCTATCTGAAAAAGCCTTTAGAAATCAGATTGCCATAGACATAAGGGAGTAGAAATTAAAATTTTCCTGGAGATGTAGAATATGATTATTTATTTGGGAAACATAAATTGAACAAAAGTAAAAGTTTATCTTAATTTCCACGATTGTCTAATAAAAGTTCTAAATTGCCTCAGCTTATTTTCTTTTATTATGGAGTAAAATGATACCAAATCACAGTCAGTATGCAAAAGCACATTCCATATTCACTCAACAAACATTTATTATAAATTTCCTTTATGCAGGAAGAGTTTGGTCCAATGTTCAAGGCTGTTACTCCCTTGGAAAATAAGGAAACAATTTTGATCTATATACTACATTCTATAACTGCATTATAACATTTATATTACCAATGTGGACATGAAGCCTCTAAGACAAAATTGTAGTTTTGACCTCAGATTATCCTTCATAACTACTCAGGTCTTCTTTTTAAAATATGTTTTTAAAATACATTCCAACATATAAAATTTAAGGTCTTTGAGAACTTCAAATAGATTTAATGAAAAAAACTGGTTTCTTTTAGTGCATTTGATTCATGATAATCAGAAAATGACTTAGTGATTTTAAAAACTGCAGAGACTCAGATTTAATAGCATGCAACTTCTTTCACTAAGGTCTAAAACTATGGCAATATTCATTTAACTCTCATCGGTCTTTCAAACATCATAATGCAATTAATATTTTTAAATTCACAGGTTTTACAATCAGATGTAGATGGCTTTAGGGACAAGGACATGTTTTACAATCAGATGTAGATAGCTTTAGGGAAAAGGTATTGCATCTTCTAAAATTTATTAAAATTTACTATACAATATCATGAGTTAACACACATTTTTTTCTAGGTACATACTATAGATGTATAATAAAATGTATAATGCCATCTTATCTTGAGTACTTACTTGTAAGTTGTGTGTGTGTACATTATATACATCATAAATATATATATATATCTCAACCTTGTATGAGTAAATGCTTAGTGTTAAAATTTGAAATTTTAAAGATAAAAATATTTAATATAGAACATATAATATTGAGTTCAATATTTTAAGATTTTTAGAGTAGGACTATATAAACAAAATCTTATGGCTTAATTTTTGAAACTTCTCACATATACTTCTATGAATCAAAAATTTCCTTTATTTAAAAAGTTTGTCTTATTCTTTTATCATCAGTTTTCTAAGGTATATTTTCTAGGTATATCTGCAGCCTACATTTCACCTGGAGAAACTTAGAAGACTTCAAGTATTTTAAAGTAAAAACACTTAACTTTATAAAATTCCCCTTTTTTCTAAACAAACACAAAGAACTCTGAATTCTAGTTTACAGAAAAATGATATGTAAAAAATAATTATCTTTATCTTGCTTCATAAAGTGCCTATGTACTATGACTAAATTCTTTGATTCTAGAATAGCACATTTAAATTATAAAATACAGGTGTGTATAATTTGTACAACTGAAGTTATGAGTGATAGTTTTGCATTATTATTAAAGATTTACATATATCTTGGACAAGAAATATTAACAACATTAATAGCTTCCATTTATTATGTGCCTACTAAGTCTCAGCTCTTATCCTAGGCCCTTTGCATATATCATTATAAATAGTCACAAAAGCCCTGCAAGGTATGGTCTTGCCCACCCCCCCTCATTTTTACAGCTAGTGCAACTGTGATTCAGTCTGGGTAAGTACTTGCCTGGGGCCAAATACGTGAAAGAACTAGAATTCAAACTTAAACCTTTATCATTTCTGTTTAGGAGTTTTTTTTATTATTATTTTATTTGACTACAATAAGCTATATGCAAATATGCTATTTAATTTTTCAAAATTCCCTATTAATTAAAATATTTGCAAAGTAACATCTGATAACAAACTAACCATAGAGTTCATTAACATTTGTGGATCATTGCTGGCATTCACAATGCTTAAAGTTTGAATTTTAAAATTCACTGTTTGTAATATAATCATGTTAGTTGCAACAGAAGTGATTTCAATTCTATTTTCAAATATCTAAGAGTTTCTTAAAAACAAGAGGTATCTGTACTAGAATAACAATTGTATATTATTTACCCCAGAGGAAAGTGGCATTTATATTGCATAGCAATGATGGACACATTTATTGAATACACACTGTGGGTGGCTAAATGCTTCAAATTCATTTTTTAACTTTTATAACAACTTCATGAGGAATAATATCATGCTTTTACAGATAAGTAAACTGTACCACAAAGACTGTTGATCAATTTACTCACAACCAGGTAGCTAAAGAGTACTAGTAAGTGTGAACTCCAAATTTGCCCAACTCCTCAGTCTAACACTTACCACTGTCATATCCTTCCCATACACAATGGTCTTTAGAGATAAACATCATTCAAGTGTCCACACAAGGGCTTCGGAATGGGTCTGCAAGCATTTGTTTCAGTGAACTGAGCCTATGGGAAAGATGGCTACAGCCATGTCTTGGCTTGTCACTCCATTTAAACTCAATTTTCATTTCTTCACTTAGAAAGTGAACCATATATATATTAGGTAATCTTTAAGATCCACTTAAGTTATAGGATTTTTAAAATCCTATTAATGCATTTCATTTAGGAAATTGAATAGTGTTGCTAAAAATATAACTAAAGGTTTGTTGTTCATTTGCTATTTTTTCTATCCCTCCCCACGAACATTCTAGAGGTTAAGTATAACTGAACGAGTCATGGAGAGCTGGGTATCCAATCTGCTAAGACCTATGTGACTTGAGGTAGTAAACCTAACCAGTTTAAACTTCAGGACTTTTAAAATCTACAACATGCAGAAAACACCAGTACTTACTCCAAAAAACTGGGCGAGAAAAAAAAAAAAACTCAAGAAAAGTTAAAAATTATTATTGGGTACTATTATTATCATGAAACTGAGAAGTTGTGCTATAGAATTTACATTAAATCACCTGAAAAAAATTAATGAGAGCAAACTGTTCACTGCTAATGCACTCTGAATGAATTTTAAAATTATATTTTTATATGTAAGTGTGTATATATACATATAGATATATAGATATCTGGCATATAATGTCTACTTAAAAATTCAGTTTTTAATGCATTTTGGTCTTTTTTCCCTAGTATTTTTAGATGGCATGGCTGACAAGATCAGCATCAGATATAGATAGAATGATAATATGCAAAAGCACACAGAATTCTCACATATATAAATGCTGTCTAGTTATTTTAAGACATTTTGTGGAAACTACTAAAGTGGTTGGGGACAGGACAATGATGCATCAACTGAATTAATCACTATCATCACTCTTCTAAAGAAAAAACAAAGCAACTTCAGCACACTCAATCATCACGAACATGAAGAGAATGGAGTCGCATAAAACCAGGGTTGGGAACCTATTCTCTGGTAGGCAATGTTAAAAATTTGTAGCCATTGAAGACTGTTCCACACTTCCCAAATTCTGAAATCCCTATTTATAAATATCAGACAGAGCTTTTTTGTTTGCCTGCTTGTCTGCTTTTTATGTTATTTTTTAATAGAAAATTCAACTGTTTTACAGAACTGCAGAATAGCCTGCAACCAGACATTAGAGTCTATCAATGAAGAATTTTACCTAATGGCAAGAATCAAAAGGACACAGATAGTAAGTGTTAAAGACATGTAGTTGAGAAAGGCAGCTTGCTTTTCACAAATGCTGGCAAATCTAAAATGTGAGGTTTTTCTAAGTCTCACCAAAATTCAAACATAAATGTAGGAGAAATTCCATAGCATCTGTTTTTTGCAACTTTTTTTTTATAGATATAATTGCTTGCCACTGATCCAAAAGCATTTCTGCCCCATGTACTGTTGTTACTCAAAGATAACCCAGATACCAAAAATATCTTTATAGAGGACTACAAGGAATGAGGGATAATCTGCACAGTGACTTGCCTTAGCCAGAACATGAAAGTAATCACATAATCAGTTAATCTCAAAAACTCATATATTACTTTAATGGTTTAATTAACCACAGTCTAAAATTTTGCTCTGATTCATTTTAAAGATAAGAAAGCTAAATAATAATAATAATAATAATAATAATAATACTGCTAGAAGAAAATGTCCAGCTAGCAAACACTCTTAAAACAATTTATAAGTAGATCAGGAATAAATGACTTGGATTATAAAAGTTCATATTATTATGTTTTTTATATATTTTTGTAATATCACCTACAAAACACTTTCCTTCTCCATGCTATACTTTGCAAATGTTATCCTATAGTTCAATGCTGATCTTGCCACTGCAGACCACAGTAAGCATAATATTGCAAAGATAGGATATGCTGAAGCAGCAGCTATTAGTAATTTCTCACATATATGTGTGAAAAGAGAAAAAGAAAAATGGTTCAGTGCATTCTAGTTTATTCACAGTGCTTTGGGAATTAATTACACTTATATTGTACAACACTAACAGTGAGAATCAGTAAATAAATGAAGAGATGTAAATATACAGAAATGAGCCCATTATTTTATGTTTACACTCATCCACACTTAGAATATGTAAACCTTCATAATATGGATGCATTTCTTATTCCTGTATAATATAGATCTGTATTATATATATATATATATGCATCTAATGAAAGTTTACTTCAGAATATTAGAATTAGAAAAAAGAAGAGAAAATAAGTATTTTCTAAAGAAATATCACCATCAAAATATACTGTGTGTGTTCAATATGCAGAGTAGGTTTCAAATTATAGATATCAGAGATAGCAACAGTCTTCTGTTTATACCATGTGAAACAGTGGAGAGATGATCACTTAGCTTTTGTTTTGGTTCCAATTCATTTTTTTTCAAGAAGTGTAATTAAAAAGTGCATTAATGCCACCAATTATGGCCTCCAAGGGACCAGAAACCCCATGTTACCCTGTGATGGAACACAACTGAGCTGCAAACATCCATTTACCATTATAATACTCATTAATCCTGCCAAAAACAACTCATTATGGGACTTCAAGAAAATCATCTCATAGGCAAACACAGCGCAGAATCTGTCATAGCATTCCTCACAGCAAAGTTGCAGAGGTGGAAATTGTTCAATGCCGCTAATTTATGAAGCTCAAAACTATGATTTCACTTATTATCGAGGTTAGATCTTTGTGTGAATGAACTGGCTTAAATTCTCTTTCATTTTAAGCAAAGTCTTAATACAGAAGTAGTTACAAATCAAAACCTCAGTAATCTAAACCTAAAAAAAAATACAAAAAACAAAACATAAAAAAACCTTACTAACCTTATTTACTCAATTGTTCCAGAACCTAATCCCTCTTCATTGAACATTAACACCAGTGGTATCTCCCCCCAAGAAAATGATAACAAAAACCATCTATTGTAATCTTTCTGGCTTCATGTTAAGTGAAACATAACATTCTTTTATTCTTTACTCTCTACAAAACCTCCTTATATATTCAATTGAATATATTCAAATACATTGGTTCCTTTTTCTATTTCCATTTTCAGAGGGATGCTGCACCTAGTAGGAGCTCTCTAAATGCCCGTGGTGATTTCACCTCATTGTTATAGGAAAAGAAGCCCTAAAACATCCTTCAGCAATGAAACTTAGAATTCTGATTTATTAACATTTGCAGGCAATTAATACAAGGATGAAAAATTAGAGATGAGATTTATTTAAAAGACCCTATCAATCCTTGTGACTTTAAACCAAAATAAAACATTTAGTTTGCACTCTAGAACACATTTTTTCTACAGGGGTATTTGCCTGAATAAAAATTATCTAAAGAAGACATTTCAAAGAAGTTTCTAAAACAAGCTTAGATGAAATACTAAGTTAATTTCAAAAGTGTTTGTGTTTAATCCCTTTTCGCAAGATTTAAAAGAAAGCAAGTGAACAAATTGTAAGAAATATTTTCTGCAGTGACTGTACATTTATCACAAAATTACTGAAAAGAAGTGAAAAGTAATAATATTCAGCATCTGAATCTAATAAGTGTCATCTTTAATCATAATTGCTGCCCGAGAGTTTTAACTAAACATATTTATTTCAAAAAAAAAATTCATTCCCACAATTCCAAGGTATCAGTAGGAGATAGTTGAACTTGGTTCAATCAGTAGAAAAATGAAGTCTTACCTGGCTTTCTTCTATACATAAATTCTGAAAACTGATACTTGGGATTAAGAGTTGAAGAAAAACATAACATTTATAAAATGACAGAACTAAATTTCTGTCCTTATTGTTTAAGTTTTTAGGTTTCATAATTTAAATCTTGAGACTCGGTACAAAACTGGTACTATGTGCTTTCATAGAGTCCAGAAATTATGTGCACAATTGTCAGTCTTCTAGAGTATTAAAACCTCCTTCTAAATTTTAATCAACCCATTTTTCTCATTGTCCCAGTTGAGGGACACCCATAAAAACTTAAGTGAACATAAAATTACAATATAATTATATAATAATAAATATATAATGTTTTAATATAATATTAAGTACTATAATAATATTAACTTATATAATAATACTTAAGCTCTAGGTTATGGTTTCCAATTTGGTTTAGTGAATATATGTCAATTCCTTTGAAATATCTGCAGATTTGAGAACTTGGAACTTAATGGGTTAAATCCCATGACAATTCAATTTGGTCTTGTTTACTACTAAGTCATCAGCTATTAGTATCAAGTGGAATACACTCTATAAATGTTTAGGCAATTAACAAAACATTAAGTGTTACCAGGATAATAGCCTGAAAGTACACAAAAATCAACTTTTATGGGTTTTCTTTTTCCCACATCATCCCAGTTTTACATTTTAAATTCTAACTATAGCCCTTACAGAAGTAGTTGTGTTAGAGCAAAAGGCAAAATTTGTCAAAACTAAGGGGAAAAACCCACATACTAGTTTACATTGGTGGAAGAAAGTTTACCTGCTGAGAAAAGTAGGAATAAGACAACCAGAAACATTAACATCTTGGGCTCAGTTTTGGAAACCCAGTTTATCCCCTTGTGTCTAGACAGGATGAAGTATTGCTCTGGAAGGCTTAAATCTTTGGAATCTGGAAACTGTCCAGAGCTGGAGAGGAGCAAAAGGATCCTGAAAGGTTTGCCTGGACTCAGTGGGATATGGATGATGTTTAAAGGGCATCTGTGAGTCAACCAAAAGCTGGTCATTCTACGAAGGTATACAAAAGGAAGCAAGAGACAGAAATATTGGCTTAGCATGCAGCCTACCCAATCATTCAGTGTATGTGACCCCAGATAAACCAGGATATGTTCTTGATCTCGCAACTGAATACTAGGAGCTAAAACATAATAAGTATGAATCTCAAAAAATGAATATGAAGTTTCTTGTACTTTACTTTTTTGGGGAAAATTATATTCTTGCAGAATGAATGCAGAAAATTTCATACTTACATTTCTCCTTGCTAGCAGAATTTCAATATGGATCTTATTTCATCAATCTGCAAATTAATCCTATTGAAAAAGAAGTTAAGGCTTGCTTATATCTCCCTCTTCTTCTCAAAATCGCTAAGAAAAAAAATTGTCATTTTTTTGATGACATCTTACTTCCTAGAAGGTATAAAGTTAGGTGGGAGGACATTTTGTTTTGTTTGCAAATTGTAAAGAGGATGAGAAGGAAATTCTCAATATTGTGCTGCTTATATATCATATACTAGATCTAAAATAAATGCTACATGAGGTTAAATATGAAGATTTTTCCACAAAATTGACATTTGAGGGTTGTGAAAAATGAAATGGTTTTATATCTAGTATGCAAATGGAAGTGGATCATGGTTGGATGCATACCATATTCATATTATGGGATTTTTCCTTTGGAAAGCATAAGGGAATTTTCTCAGCAATTTTCTGTTAAATGAGTTTGAAACTACCAGATTTTAAAAGAAAGAACATTTTCTTTCATCTTTTAAATTATTATTTGTAGAAGGAAACTTGATAGGTTGTTTGTGGTTTTGTATATCTAAGTCCAGAGAAGTTAAATAATATGAAAATAATAAATAAAAATAATTCTTGGCCTATTGCATTTTACATGTTTCAAGACAATGATGTATAGAAAAACACTCATTTATAATTTGAGAGTGGGTATTCTTTGGAATTAGAATAATCAGTGCACATGAAGTAGCACATTCCATGTGTTTCCTAGGGTACAAAGTAAATGACTTACCAATCTCTCTGAGGTTTGGAATCTATATAGTCAAAAATGCTAGCTCATCTCTGGATAGCCTAGGCCAGCACAGCAATTGCTGTCACTTCTGAAAATTTAAAAAATGATACTCAGCATTTTGTCATTATCAAAATAAAATATCATCCTCAAGGTGTTTAAAGAGGAAGCAAACATTTATATTTATTTTTAAGAGGAAATCAATTATATTTTTTTTATTTTTACAGATTGCATTTTGATTCATTGTACACAAATGGGGTACAACTTTTTGTTTCTATGGTTGTACACGATGTAGATTCACACCATTCATGTAATCATACATGTATATTAACATATTTTAATGTATGTTTTCTATTAAGAGCTCCAAGAATGGCATAAATTACTTTAACTGTAAAAATAATGTATATGATAAATTCCCCATCAATGCATGTGTGCACATACGCACCACAGAAACAATAATGAACCATACCAAGAAGAAAGGGAAAAAAAATCTACTACATCTTTAAACAAGGGAAAGGATTCTATTGAGAACTTGCTTTATAGCCCTGGAGAGGCCAGTCCTACCACCCAGTCTACTATTAGCATAAAATTCATATAGTAAATGCATAGACATTACAGGATTTGTTTAGGGTCATTTTATTAATAATCGTTGTCAGGGTCAAGGTAAGAATAATGTATACTCATATGTTGAAAAGATTTACTAAGTTATGCCTGTCCTTCAACTCTCTAATTCAAGATGTTGCCCGACCCCATCTTCATTTTCCTGCCAACCTGGACTACAGGTGTCACCATTATCATGAAAGCAACTTAAAATATATCAACAGTCTTCAATGTTGCTGTAAAACATTCAAAAATAGGTTATAAAGTAATGGTAAATATTTGCTGAATATTCTGCTTAAAAGTTCTTATTTTGTGAATGTACTGAATCTACTTGGATTGGCATATACATATAAGATAACACTTTCCATAATTTTATTGCACATACTCAGGACTTGTCCTGATTTGACTTAATTCAGGTTGTATGTATCTGATCACTTTTCTAATTTCATACAAGTCACTGTAAGAGCTGAACTTATCTTCTATGATCTGGCTTCTCTTCCTTGATGGAACAATTAGCTTCAAAAACCATAGCACCACCACCATAAAAAAAGCATAATTATAACATACATGCCCCTGGCTGATATATATCTCAATGATATACTTCAAATACCTGTGCCAAATTTTTCTAGTGACTTCAACTAGCTGATATTCAGTTCCTCAAAGATTTAATACTACAAAAGTGATACCATATGGCCTGATATTTATTTTCATTTTTTTCATACAACTATCAGCCTCATAATATGGCAATCCCTAACTCACATCTATAAGTAGTATAGGTTATTCATAAAATTTAGACCCCAAAATATAAATTGTTGATGAAGAAAATAATTGTAGAAGAGAGGCCATAAAATCTCAAATTATCTTATTACAAAGATTTATCTTATTAGGGAAAAAAATTAAGGTTATCACATGTTCCTTCTGAAATGCTTCAGAACATCAGAAAGAAACATTATAACTTTAGTAACTTGTTACTACTTCTCAGAAAATTAAGCATGATGTCCAAAGTAAAAAGAACCCTAGATAAATACTCTGCCCTTGTATTAACAGATTTTATGACATAAAAGACTTCAGGTGAATCAGAAAATGATGTTTGAACAACCTAAGTTATGGAAAAAATTAGAAATTTGTAAAATTCCAACTTAGAGCCACCTATTAACCAATCCTGAGCTAGAGGCTACAGAAGAATAGAGATGTTTTCTAAATTCTAGAAAATGTATATTAGTAACTCAAAGTGTTATCAAACAACAAAAATTTGGGGGAGCGGAATATAGCTAGGAGGCAGAATTCTTGCCCAGCATGTGTTCTATTCATGGCACCACAAAATAAACACACACCTAAGAACTTTAAGTACTTTTCAAAATTTGGGGAATTAATTTTCATGTTGGGATTTACCTCCCTTACTCTTCTGTATTTCCTTTCGTTACTATGTGTCAGGCACATGATAGGGGCTCAATACTTGCTGGACAGATTAAATGCAGTTCTGAAGAAATAAAATTTATTTAAATATGTAAGAAGCAAAATAGCACTTTGACATAGGTAGGCATCTTCCACTATTTAGCTATCTAACCTTCGGTAAACTGCTTTCCCTCTTCAAGTAGCAGTACATATATAACGAATGGTAATTATACTTTCTTCATTAAATAAAAATTTAGCACATTAATTTTTATATATATATCACATAGTAACATATTGTTAGATGTTACTTAGTATCATCATTATTTAGAGTGTTTTCAATAAACAGAAATACATAGTTCCATAATAGTTTGGGAATAATGAAGGACTGAAGATATTTTTTTCTATAATGTTAAAATATAACTCACTCATTATTATATTACAAATTTAATATTTAAACTTTCATTCCCTCACATAGGTGTAGTACAATTTCAACCACCAAATGCTTATAATTATCTTATATGTAAGCAGAAACTGAAGTAATATATTTTACAAAGATGTTTATTATTTGAATTATCAAATAAAAGAATAAGTGTAAGATCATTTGAAGGAATTCCATATATACTTTTAGAATAAAAATAATTTTAAAAGATCATCATCTAATACAATTCAATTTGTAGAGCAAATTGAATATTCCTTATCATGTTATCTTGAAGTGTTACTGAAAGGATATAAAGTTGAAGAATAATTGTTTCAAAGGATAAAAAATGAGCAAGACCAATGCCCCCAGAGGTTATGTACATAGTTTGCTCAATACCCTACTGCATTGGAAAAGGTTTCAGTGATCAGAAATCCCACTGTTAGAAAGACAGCGAGTGAATGTCATGTGCCCTTTTCAAGTGTAATTTCTTAGAAATGACACATTAGAAATGCAGTTGCCATATCTAAGTGTAGCCATGGTCATGGTGGACCAGTCATTTTCTCTGCAACATTTAGGAGACTGAGCTTGTTTGAGAGAGAGAAGTAGTGATGCAGGATAATCATAGAGATGAATGACTTCTGCATCCTGAGGCAGATAAAGCATTTGAGGCCACAATAAGCAGTTTCAAGAATTCCCTAGAGGAAAGGAAGATGGTGGCACTTTGGCTGAGCAATGGCAAACGATGGCAGCTGGCAGCAGTACAAGTAATCCTCAGACAGGAAAAGATTTAAGAGGACTTAGGAGTGTACTGCAGTTCTGAAATGGATGACACATTCTGAGATTTCAGGCAGTTAAATTTTCATGGAAAAGGGCTTGATCTTAAATAATGGTAGGTTTAATTTTGCTACAAAACTAAAGTTTGTATCTGACACAGTCCAATCAGTTCAGACATTGATGCAAAATAAAGCCAATCATATAATTTCTGGGCTTTTTTCTGAGAGCCTTAATGTTACTCTGCACACTCAATGGCCTTGGTCTGTTTTATGATTAAAAGCTAATTGTTTCTCTCCACTGACCTTTAATTGTTTCCACAACACAGAATATTGCAAGAAGCTGAATCTTAAGAATAGTCTTTCTACAAAGTGTCTTCATAGTAAAGAATAAGACATTATTTAGTGCCACATCTATGATGAAAGAGGACTGAGAAAATTAAAAATTGAAAATAAATTAATATAAGAAAGTATCATTTCAAATAATCTTTCAAGTTACAGATTAAAAGTTATTGACTTTGTCTAAACGTTTATATACTGAATCCTTAAGTTTCAAAGCAATTAGAAGCATAACAGCTTTAGAGATCTCAAAAACACTTTTTGCCCAGGATAGATGTAGCACAATAAAGTAAGAAAAATATAGATCTGCTCATTTAAATGAATGAAACATATACAGTGAAGTTGTAGTATCTGATGCCAGGTATTGATCAGTGAGAACATAATGAATTGTATGATCTATAAGACCATAATCCTGCTATTAATCTGCCTTTCAGGTCATAATCACATGCACTTCAAAAAGATAAACCAAATAGCAAAAGTTCTTCAATTGAATTCAAATTACTGAAATTATATACAATTAATGTTTGCAGTTATCTTATGAAAACTGAATGTTTTAAAATACCTGGTATCAATTTGACAATAAAAAGAAAGAAATGCCATCTTCTCCATATTGATCAATTCTGTAAAAATAAATACATTGGCATGTTTGATTTTAAAAGGTCCATATACATTCATTATCTTCCCCACCAGCACAGATGTTAAAAATAAACTTTAATTCTGATAATGTTCCCATTATGCTGCTCCCAAAGGATAAGTTTTATTTACTGCTCTGGAATATTCCCAATACTGGTAGGCTATTAATTTATGTAAGTATCCATTTCTACAAAGGTGAAATTGTACTTCATCATCAATTTATAGTAGTCAGTGAGTTAGGAAACTCAGGGCTGCTTTTATGGATTTCCTGTGTCTTTTGACCTAGCTCTGAGTCTTTTGCAGAACTATACCCAAACCATGTCAGCTGGAGGAATACCTATTCCATGGCTTTGTTATTTTATATGCCAATAATATTGCAATATGTTATTGTTATTTTTGCATTGTTTATTATGTCTCTCCCAACACCTAGAATATTGTTTGTTCCTTAGCATTCACTCCCAAACTATGCGTTATTAATAAAAGTGATGCATATTTTTCTATTGAAACATTTTCTGCTTTCCTGTCCTACCCTCTTCCTTTGCTCTCTCAGTTCTTGTACAGCAAATTTATTTCAATCCTCATTCTTCACCTCTGGGTTTCTTACTTTCCTCTTCTATCTTCCTAAGTATTCTTTATTCTTTAGGTTTCAATTTTCTAAACATTATCTCATAAGAATCTTCTCTGAGACAAAATACCAGGATATTTCCCCAAAATTTGTGTTTCTGTATCAGTCTGATTTCCCTTTTAATGAAATTCTCAGGTTATCAGTTGTTATTTTAAAGCTTGTGCTCCTCAACTAGACTATGGACTCCATTTAAGAATGTATTTGTATGACCTGTTTTCTGTTCTAACTCTGAGACCATATGCCTGGAACATGGTGGATGTTCAACAAATAAGTGACTTTTAAATGAAGAAAGGATGGAAAGATAAAAGGAAGAAAGAAGAAAAGGAAGAAAGGAAAGAAGGAGGAAAGGATGCTGGTTACAGTTATCTTCCTTGGTTCCTCTGAAGACCTGTTGATGTTGCTATTGTTTTTGAGGATGGCTGTTATAATGCAATGGATCAAATCACTAGTGTTGGAGTAGATACCATCGCTAGAAATTCAAACAAGTGAAAGAAAAGCAAATTAGAATAAAAGCAATATTTATGCTACTTTGATGACTTAGAAATTCATTGGTAGGTGTAAAGTATGTGACTAATTTAAACTGACTTACAATAATGTCCTTAAACATAAAAGATAGTAGTTAATACTTTAAAAATAAACTATGCACATATAGTTTTTAGAACTTCTATATAATTAATATGTTGTTTACATATATACATAAAATTCTCCATTCCTAACTCATGAAATCTCATTAGTTACCTGCTACTAAACACTTCTTATTCTATCATTCAAGACCAATTATTCAGAGAGGTTCTGCCTCTTTGTGAATCATTAAACACTTTTGGTTTTCCAAAATTATCAATATATGTCTTCTATGGAGATTTAGATGTATACATTCCATGCCACTAGTGCATTTTTCAACTTATATGGTCTCTTTTTTCAAAACTAGTTTCAGGTGACATTTTTGAGAATTATTTTCACCTTGTTTGCAAGGTGGCTGAGAACTAGTAGGATAGTGTACTTGTGTACTGCAAAAATATACCAATTATTATAAAGGAGATTAAAATGTGTGTGATTGTTTGGAATAGAGAATAATTTTTGTTTTTTCAGAAAATA